>NW_010182561.1:0-3581 GCF_000695765.1 Mesitornis unicolor | reverse complement strand
GCAGGAAGCAGCAATGTGGTGCAGCTGTTTCCTTACAGACTGGGAGAAAGGCATGGAGTAAAGGTTTTCCTGTGGGAAGAGGGAAGGGTCATATGTCAAGACTACATCAAGCTTTGGGTAATACATGTGTCCAGAGCAGAGTCAGACATTGGGAACAGCCCTTCCTTAAACACTCAGAAAATGAATTTTACTGCACAGGATCCATGGAAGATCTACTTTTTCTTCCCACCTGCTACCTGTTGCCTCCACAAAGTCTGACAAACCACTTTCCTGTTTTAACCCCAACTCCATACATAGGCAAATCAGTACATAACAAAGTCCACTTTTATAAAGCTTACTGAGAGGTTAAAACTACAGTACATACATAAATATAAGAATAATCCTTTTTTATTTGCCTGCTAAACGATAGGCTACGTGGTTCTCTTTCTGCTCACATGAGCAGTCTTCTGACCTTCAGGCTGTATGCCAGGGAAGACTGATGCACTTCTTACTTCTGAGGAGGTGAAGTTCACCTGGTGCCAAAGCAGACCCTGTTTTGCAGTATTATTTCCAGAACATAAATCACAGCAAATTGCATTGCTGTAGGCTTTTGGGTTACACAAGCTGTTTTGTATGTGACAGGATTTAGCCCAGGCTTCACCCGAGAAATAAAGGTGAGCTAAGGACTCAGGTTGGGAATGAAAATTACCTGAATAACCTGAGCAGCGAGCTCGGGTGTCCCATGCTTCAAGTCATGTCCATTGATGGCAAGCACACGGTCATTGCTGCAGAGCCGGCCGTCCTGAGCAGCCAACCCCCCTTCCAAAAGGTCGAGAATGAAAACTCCTGGCTCATCTGTTCTGCGTACGAGTTTGATGCCAAGCTGCTCGCTGGAGTCGCGTTTGTGTAGCGTCACTTGAAAGCTGTCTTCCCGCAGGGAGTTGCTGGCGTCCACGTGGTTGTGTGTGCGGCTGCCGAAACGTCTCTCTCTCAGCACTGTGAGGTGCAGCACTGAGCAAGGCTGGGAAAGCACAGCTCGAGCATGGTTGTGAGACACGTTGCTTATGTCAAAGCTATTCACCTGCAAAACAACAACAACAAAATCAGAATGGTATTTTCATGTGTTTAATTGTTTCTGGTTATAGAAATTAAGTCCTTTCCAAACTAAATTCAGAGCTCACAGCAAACCAACCTTGGAGCAACCTACATATCCAACCCTACCAGGCTTCCTCTCTCATCCTTCCACACTCTCCTGCAAACCCTCTTTGACTGCTCAATCTACAAACCTATATTTAGGTTGGAAAAGACCCTTAAGATCATTGAGTTCAACCATTAACCTAACACTGCCAACTCCACCACTAAACCACGTCCCTAAGTGCCACATCTACACATCTTTTAAATACCTCCAGGATGGTGACTCAACCTGGGCAGCCTGTTCCAGGGCTTGATAACCTTTTTGCTGAATAATTTTTTCATAATACCCAATCTAAACTTCCTCTGGAGCAACTTGAGGCCTTTTCCCACAAAAGTGACATCTCTCTAACAGTGAACACCCTGTCCAGGGTTTTTGTTCTCCTAGTCTCCTACAATTGCCTTCCTTAGATCTTTACACTGTTTGTTCTCCAGAACAAGACCTTTGCATGTGCTTTCAGTATCAAGTCCAGCATCACTTAAAACTATAAAATAATAAGCTATAAAAAGAACACATCCAAATCTCTGAAGAAAGCTTGTATCTCACAATATTAAATTTTTTTTTTTTTAAAAAACCCTCGAAATCCAGAATAATGAAATTTGTTCATTAAGACAGTTGAAAAAGATGTTTGTACTAGTTCTCAAGTCTTAGAATGAACTTAGGAGATTTTCCACCAACTTCAGTTAGGTCAGAGTTTCAGACTTACAACCTGTATCATTCAAAATTCAGTTGTAAATTAAAAACAGATTTAAACTTTCCTTCCCTGTAACCAAGAATTGTGTTATGTGGCCCACTGATACAAAAATCAGTAATCTTCAGTCATTTCTTGCACTACAAAGTTAAGATAAAAATTGACAGTGCAATGACATTTGGCAGAAAACAGGAGCACCAACAAAACCAGCACAAAAGCTGTTCTGCCTTGCTCTGCATGAAGGACTTCAGAGTTAACACTAAAACTTCACCCTTAGCATGTACTGTTGTGCCCTGATGGAGGAATCCCTGCCTCGTAATTTCAGTAGACCGAAACTAACACCAAACGGACTACATTGACCTGCCTTACCTATACCTTTTCATGCTCTCCATTGCAATCAAAGTAAATAAAAATCTAAACTTGCAGCTTTCAACCATCTAATAGCATTATTAACACTTTAAAAAAAGGAAGAGAAAGGACCCAGAGATCTATGTACAACAGCCATCACATTTAAATCATGCATCTGAGTTGAGGGGCTCCAAGAGGTCAATGCCAAAAAATTTGGCCATGGTTTTTTCAGCAAAGTGAAGGGGCAGCCGTACCCATCGGTACCCTAGACCTGCAAGGGGCTGCTGCTCCAGCAGCAGAGGAGAAGGTAGCCCTCTCTGAGCCACCTCCATCCTCCAGCCCAAAGCCCAGCCCAAAGCCATGGCTCCTGGCAGCACCACAAGCTCAGACCCCAATCCATGGCTGTGTCCTGGTCTGTTATTGTACCCAGGCAGTGCTGTAGCCTTGGGCAGAGGGAAAAGAGGCACAGCTAGGAGAAATAACATTTAGAGCTGCTACCAGAAAAACCCACTAGAGCTCATCCGTTAGAACCCTTAAATTAAATCTAGTTTTATTTTTAGCTGTCACTAGCTGAAGTAAATACATAAAATATGGAAGAATTCAAAGCGCACAGAAGAATATGTGCAATAAAATGTAATTCTTCTTTCTACAAGGCAGCTCACAATTTCAGAATAAAACAGCCTTTGCATTTCTTGGGGAAAGGTATTTTCATTAGGACATGTTTTACATGAATTACAGTCACAGTCCAGCAGAAAAAAAGGACAATTTGTGGAGCACTTTGAAAATGTTAGGCACATATCTATACCTTGCAGACAACATACGCTTTTATGTAGCTGTTACTAAATGCTGTTCCCTCAGATCTTGAAAGGGTAATACCTCTTGTTTGACTGGGCAAGAAAACGCTGAGTTTCATCTCGCAGTCCTTCCTGGCTTTCTTTTAGTCCTTTACTGCTCATAAAAGCCTTTAAAGACATATCTGTCTGAAACGTGCGCACTGAGCTGCATTTAACTTTGCATTTAATTACAGCTGGCAGAGACTGAGCCTGGTCATTTTAATACAAGAGCTCAGCACCTGCACAGGGAAATTCAAAGCAATAGAGATATTGTATCTTCCAAAGAGTTTGGCTTTTATGTTCTGTACCTCTCCCTTGGAGTGACAGGAGGACTCTGATGGACGGTCTCATAACATCTGACAGCCCCAGTGACAGCACATTGATAGGGAAGACTCACTGCACCTTATAAATCCTATTTATAGTCAAATTTTGTCACTAACAACTTCAGAAACTATAACTGACACCTGCCCAACCAGTAAGACTTTTCAAAGCTACACTGGAGCTCAACTTCCTTATTCACAGAATCACAGAATCACAG
>NW_010182560.1:0-4585 GCF_000695765.1 Mesitornis unicolor | reverse complement strand
TGTGATTCTGTGATTCTGTGATTCTGCCCCTAAAAATGTTAGAGAGTTTAAATATTTATAGGCTACTAGAAGGGAAGACAAAAATGTAGAAAGGTGCAGTAACTTCCCTGGTTTATAGAGCAGAATTTGACTAAGAATAAATAGGTATGTTAATATTTTATCTTTTCATTGCCTTTGGATCATCCTTAGTCATCTGTGGACTCACTGCCTAATTGTAGACTGCACGTCCTTCAAAAGAGGCCTTTTATTATGTGATACATTGCTGTACTTTATGATTTGAAGAAACCGTTATGTCAGAACTGCATATATATATATTGGTAAAAATTAATTAAGAAATTGGGAGGCCACTGTCAAACAAAAGCAATGAATCTCAGAAGCTGAACTCAGTAAAAGTTTTCACAGAGAATACTATTGACATTTAATTATCCCAGCTACCTCCCCCTCTCTCTGTTTTTTACCTTTGGTTACAGTGATTCTAGGAACAGCTTTTACGGTTTTCTTGACAGTCTTATTTTAAACTCTAATACAAAATCATTTAACATATCTTTTTACTAAGGGATCACTTATCTTATGAATACCATTTACCGTGGTTTAATTCAAGGAATTACTTAAACACATGTTTCAACCCCTATAGTTTATCTTCAGCATTTACTTCAGTAATTTTAATCCTATTGATTATCAGTCTAATGTCACAAACAATCCATTTGAGCACGTTCTTTTATAAAGACATTTAAGTGTATCACTAAACATTACCACACAAGCAAAAAATCCTCTCTTCTGTGAATGACAGGTAATCAAGCTGTGTATCAACTTCTGTTAACAAAAACCTACGCTTCTCTTTTACCTATGCAGGAGAAGAAGATAGGTTAAAAATTGAACAAGTAAGAGCTAATAGAGTTATACAGTGATGAAGAATAACTAATTGTACTATTTGCAGAGTATATTTGGAAATTTTTGTCCACCTCAGGAGTGAATACAGAAACACAAAATTGCCTATAGACTAACAGCTCCATAACAGATGAATTAACATAAAGTCAGAAAAATACAAGAAATTGGAAGGATTTATTTTTCAAGAAGCTTTCTGTCCTTTCTCCTTGGATAACTGGAACATGATAGAAGGAAAATATGCTTGCGTATGGCTTGTGTTTCTGACACTACCTGGCAACATGGAAGTGTCACCTGAGGAACTCATGCAAAGACAGAGGTGGTAGGAGTTTCATCAAGGACTGTTTTCTATAAGCATATAACCAAAAGCATTTTCTGTGGCTTCTCTTGATCTGATGAGCATTGCTCTTTCTCAAAGGCTAATTGTTGTCACTAAGAGTGTTTCATATTTTTTTTAAGTTTATGCCTTGTGAAACGTGATATATTTTTTGAAGGAAATGTGCAATTGAATATCCAACTGATGAATGTTTATCCTTTTGGCACTGTTTGACGAAACTGCTTTGCAGGTTTCAATCTGTAAAAGCTGCAACCAGATCTCTGAGTCTGAACTGGGGTTTTGTTTCATAAGGTAGGAAAGAGTTTGATCTGTTCCATTACAGTACAAAAAGTAAGGTAGTTATGTCCAGATTTGTACTAGGTCCTCATTCACTCCCTTTTGACTTTCTCATTACAAAGTCTATGTCATAAGATCATAACCAAAAGCATTTCAGAAAAAGTGCCACTAGTGACAAATAAGAAGTGGTGATAAAAGAAAGGCCCAACATCTGTGAAATTTGACTGTCTATGAGCAAATAAAAGAGAAATGAGCAGCAATGGAAGTATGGCACATACAGCCACATATCTGCATATAAACACCCTTCAATATGGTGGCAGACAATTCTCAGCTTCTTAATATATCCGTCATATTTAGAGCAAGAATCTTTCACAATGTTTATCCAGCACCTGAAATAACTCTTCTGTTGACAACTAAAGAAGTCCAAACAATTTCTCCTGTCGTATCAAATGAGTACATGAGACAAGACCAGCGCACCCTTCTTCCCTTATTATATCAGAAACATTAATGTCTACACCTCAGTGATAGAAAGGTATTTTATGGATATAAATTTCATAACCCTTGTCAGGATGAAATTAGAAAGATTTTTAGAAAATCCAACCAGGAGGAGCTTTATATGCTCTCTTTATAAGAATGAATAACATCCATCTTTGGCTTTCAGGGTTCAGAAGCATTTCCAGTCATGATAACTGCTACAAAAATATTCACAAGACAGTTCTATTTTCTGCTGTGTGATGGCTTTCTTATCAGGGTATTACCATTTGTTGTGCCATTTCATTTTATTCTCTTTTAGAAGAAAAATATCCAGGATTACGTGGGAAATTATTATATTCCTTCTACAAAATGTATTTTTACATGCATTTAGCAGCAGTTGTTTATGTTTATGACTTGATACCTTCATGTACATGCTTATTATAATGTATTTCAAATCTGTCTAGGAGACTTAAATGTCTTGTTCATCTTACCTTAAAGATCCAATTTTGTTAATCCTACTGCATACAAGTATCACAAAAGCCATATTCAGAAGCTAAGAACTGATTATTTGTTTCTTATGAAGCCTGTATTTGTGTCAGATAGGCTAAATATATTTATTCTGCTTTACTTGCCTTGAAGTTCTTGGATAGTTTGGCATGACTCAGTTGATAAACAGAAGTAACCACAGTGTGTATACCACACAGATTCCACTACCACCTGCAGAAAGAGGAGTGTTCTAAGTTGTCTGTATCTGCCAGTCTTCAGTATCATGGAGTATCTCAACTGCTTGTGAACACTCATGCTTACATATCTGAGTCGTCCTGCTGCGCGGACTACATTTTTCCCAGTATTAAGCTAGCAGTCTGTTTTTTGTGGCCTGTGTAGTAAATTCCATTTAGTACAGTAAATGAAGTTAAACTCTATTAGCTTACTCAGTTAATTTTCTAGTTTGTAGGTGATAATAATGCTACGAAGCAGGTTAGCTTTAGTATAAATTCAACATTCACAACACCTGTTCAGAGAGATGTACTGAAAAAAAAAAGAGCTTTTAGGAACTTCCAACAACTGTTTACTTCCTCTTCTAAAAAAATATTACAATGTAGATAAAAAATATAAAAACTTAAGTGTGATTTCAGTTTCATATAAAGCAGAGTTATTTTTACTGTTGTAGGTGGTGATCTTCCATCCAGCTATAAGAGTAATAGTAAGCCAACAGTACTGTTCAGTACATAAAGCAGCTTACAAATGCAAAACCAGCTTTAGAAACTTAGATGTGACTTTTTTACATGAAAGTTACTTCCTTTCATTAAAATTTAGTTGAGTTTCAATTTTCTAGTCAGAAATAAGCCATATAAATACTAATGGAAAGAATGGTGGGTTGTTTAGGGTTTTTTTGTGCAGTGTGAATAATACCACACCATTTAACATTCCTATGCTAAGTGGGATCTTTCATACACGCTTAGACTATGATTCTTAACAGGATGGGGTGGCACATGTGAAAAGCAAAATCACACATTTGAGAATTAGAATGTAAAAAAATTAAACTACTAATCAGGCTACTCTCTTTATTAAAAAGAACTAACATTTGAAAAGCAGGTGATTAGCATAAATTAGAGTTTATTGAGAAAATCAATTATTTAACAATTACACAGAACTACGTGATATTGTAATAACAAAAGTAGTGACATCACCCTAAACTCCTGAAGCTGACAAGAACTCAAACAGTGAGATTAATCTATGTCAGCAACATGAGACAGCTTACGTGAAAATACTCTTCAGATTTCTTACTTGTTATATTCTCTTTTGTTGAGGTCAAAGTAAAACATTAATTTAGACTACTAAAATTTAAGACCAGTACAGAAACTACTAAAAGAGAGGTGGTGTTGGACAGTGACAGAAAAGATGGTCTAGAAGTTGGAAAGCACTCAAAAAAAAAGTAAACAGATTATTCAAGAATTAACATTTGAAATAATGCAATATTTGCATTAACGAAACCTGAGTTTAAACAACAACCTTTACTTCTTTGTCTGAAAATTAGATTTTAAGTAGCCTTACCACAGTAGATTCATTTCAAATGAGATTAAAAGAGCCTGAAAAATTTTTGCTTGTTTCCTTGAAAGAGCTGTAGTCATAATTTCTTAGACTTAAGTTTTTCCTGCATATCTAATATGATGTCAGCAACAGAACAAGGAGGAAAAACAAGTTAAAACTCATTTTTCCTTGAAATGCCATTCCATATCAGGAACCTCTTCAAGATGGCTGCCCTGGTAAAAGAGAAAGGAAAAAAGTTTGAAGGCAAAGGACCTGGAAGAGGGCCAGAGTTGTCCACCAGATCCCTTCTTGAAGGGCTTAACATCACTTAAAAATACAAGTGTGAATAATGCACAGAACTGACCCATATGAAAACCATGTTGTTATATCTACACATATAAACAGAATTAAAAATATTTCTTAAGAGTGTTAAAAGTGTTCCCATTTAGTGGCTTGCAATTCTGATTGTTGGTGGGATAAATGAAGAGTGACTGCTAAACAGCTGACCATACCCAGACCATACCTAACATCTGCTAGAATTTGTAATGTATTTTCACAGAATGACAGAATCACAGAACGTTA
>NW_010182559.1:0-1115 GCF_000695765.1 Mesitornis unicolor | reverse complement strand
TTTGGGGACCCAAATGTCCCAGGACCCAAATATTTGGGGACCCAAAAGTCCCCGGACCCAAAGATTTGGGGACCCAAACCCTAGGAACCAAATCTTTGGGGACCCAATTTTTGGGGACCTAAGACCCTGGGGACCCAAGACCCCAGGGACCCAAATATTGGGGGACCCAAATTTTGGGGGTCCCAAATCTTTGGGAACTCAAACCCTAGGAACCAAAAGTTTGGGGTCCCAAACGTCCTGGGACCCAAATTTAGGGGGACCCAAAAGTCCCTGGACCCAAAAGTTCCTGGACCCAAAGATTTGGGGACCCAAACCCTAGGAACCCAATATTTGGGGACCCAAAAGTCCCCGGACCCAAAGATTTGGGGACCCAAACCCTAGGAACCCAATATTTGGGGACCCAAAAGTCCCCGGACCCAAAGATTTGGGGACTCAAACCCTAGGAACCAAATCTTCGGGGACCCAGATGTCCCTGGACCCAAAGATTTGGGGACTCAAACCCTAGGAACCAAATCTTCGGGGACCCAGATGTCCCAGGACCCAAATTTAGGGGGACCCAAAAGTCCCTGGACCCAAAAGTTCCTGGACCCAAAGATTTGGGGACCCAAATATTTGGGGACCCAAACCCTAGGAACCAAAAGTTTGGGGACCCAAATGTCCCAGGACCCAAATTTATGGGGACCCAAATATTGGGGGACCCAAATATTGGGGGACCCAAATCTTTGGGGGACCCAACCCCAAGGAACCAAATCTTTGGGGTCCCAAATGTCCAAGGACCCAAATTTAGGGGACCCAAATATCCAAGGACCCAAATATTTGGGGACCTAAATCTTTGGGGACCCAAATATTTGGGGACCCAAACCCTAGGAACCAAAAGTTTGGGGACCCAAATGTCCTGGGACCCAAATTTAGGGGGACCCAAATACACAAGGACCCAAATTTTGGGGGAGCCAAATGTCCCTGGACCCAAAGATTTGGGGACTCAAATATTGGGGGACCCAAACCTTTGGGGGACCCAACCCCAAGGAACCAAATCTTTGGGGTCCCAAACGTCCAAGGACCCAAATTTAGGGGACCCAAATATCCAAGGACCCAAATATTTGGGGACCTAAATC
>NW_010182558.1:0-842 GCF_000695765.1 Mesitornis unicolor | reverse complement strand
TCTTAAAGGAGTTTGGGGCTGCTGCCAAGGATGCCTGGTGCCCAAAGCAGAGCTTGCAAGACCCTGGGAGCAGCTGAAGTCCTTATAAAATCACAGTTTTCCTCAACAGAAAACTAACTCTAAAATGCAGTCACAGTAAGCCAGTACATGAGCCTCAGGGTGCCGGAGCAGGCTTCTGAACCCTTGGCTGCTGGCTGGGATTTTGAACCCACCAGTGCTGGCTGGGGTTGTGAGCTCCCGGGTGCTGGTGGGGGTGGTCATCCCTCGATTGCCGTCTCAAGCTGCTGAGCCAGGCCAGTCACACCTGGGGTGCCGGCTCAGAGTGCTGAGCCCCCACACGTCGACTTTGAGCACTGATTCTCTGGGTACTGTCCTGAGGTGCTGACCCTCTGGGTGCCAGCTCAGGGCACTGAGCCCAGGACCACCAATTTGGAGCACTGAGGTCCTGGTTGCCAGCTAGAAGCACTCAGTCCCTGTGTGCCGGATCCAGGCGCTGAGTCTCTGGGTGCTGTATGGTGGCACTGACCCCCGGGTGCAGCCTTGCAGGGCTCCTGCAAGATGCAGATGAAGTGAATACTCCCGTTAAGATAGTGCCACAGCTACTCTTTTCTAACAAGCCTCCCCTTGGGAACTGCAATGCCATTTAGACTTGCAGAGACTTGTCATCAAGTATGAGGCTGAGAAATCCTGTAAAAAATTAACCTAGAAATAATACCTTGAAAGTAATTGATGCAAAATGTATGGGAATGCAAAGCTTTAAATGGATGATCAAGCACAGCTGAGTTGGGTTTTTTTGGTACTATTTTCTTTGAATTGCTCTTAAATATCAAATAAAGACACTG
>NW_010182557.1:0-5258 GCF_000695765.1 Mesitornis unicolor | reverse complement strand
TATATATATATATATATATAAAATAGTTTGATTGTCTTTATCTTTGAGAGATTTTGTTGCTATGAATTACATACTTGAAAATAGTTTTCTTTACTCCTTATATTCTATTTATAAGTAAATGTCCTGGTAATCCCGGCAGATGAAATTATGAGAAACATCAGTCCTCAAGTGTAATCCTAATTGGCATGTTAAGGGAAGGAGAAAAAAAGAAAAAAAAAAAAAGGAAAAAAAAAAAAGAAAAGAAAAAGAAAATGAGACATTAGACACTGCAAATTGCCTGGCTATATAGAAATATACCTGAACAGGCTTTCATATTATCCTACTACATTTTTTCAGAAGTTTTGATAAAATAAGCAGTCCATTTTGACATACTTTTGCGTTAAATTGCAGTCAACCCAGTCAACCCCTCTAAATAATTAGCCCATGCTATGAAGACAAGATAGTTCAACTAAACATCTTAGGCATACGAATTTAGAAATTAATCCTAACACTGCATATTTTACTTCAACACTAAGAAAAAAGGAAGATTACCAAAAGATTCAGTGTGCCTGTTCTGAAGCTGAATGTTGCTTTTCTGTCATTTGCCTCTGTTGTCTCCTAACTCCTTTGCAAGATTAGATGTGTAAGCAGTTTTAAGGTTGTTGAATTCCCCCATCTCTCAGCTTCTTAGCTGTGGAAATACAGAAGTTTACTGATGGCATAGTGCTGCAAAGCAAGAAAGCCTGATAGAGGGATGTCAGAAAGAGTATCTTCGTGTGTGATACACTTGTGCATGAAGATTCTGTATACAATACTCTTGTCCTTCATTACTTACCCGGAAGAGTAAGAAGCAGAAGGCAGCACAGGTGTCAGTTATAATAACTACTTATCCTCCTTTCGTCATCTTTTTTTCTCCCTATTTTCAGACTGCAAAGAGAGAAGGAGGTGGTGGGTTTTTTTGCAAGTATTTTAACGATACTACAGTACTTCAGGCACTATTCCATTGACACAAAAATCACAGCTCTAACTGAATTAACGACATGTCTTCATGACCCTGTAGCCATACGTCTAAACAGAGAGGGCATCCACATACAGATCAATACTAGTACAGGTAGCATTGTGATCAAGATAAATAAGACAAGCAAGATAAATAATATAAATCAGTTTACTGAAGAATGACAAGGTTTTGATGTTCCACTTACGTTTAAAGAAAACTCCCAAATTGTAAAAAAGAAAATATAATACTAGTGTATTGTTAGTGCATAATCGTGGACAAAAATAAGTAAATAGTCATTAGTTCCCCTAGTCCTGTATTACTGAGTGGATCTGAATTTCTCTTGATTGTGAGTATCTATCTTTTAGAATATGTGACTAGACTTTCAGTAAGATTGCATTTTATTTTTTCTAGTGAGATGGGGTTTTTTTTAAGTTCTAACAATGAATTCAAATGATCTTTCTAACCTGCATCACTAAAACACACAGAGATTAATTATGGGTTTTTTTACAACAGTACATTTCTACTTATTTTTGTGGTTAACTCCAGTTGTAAAACTACCTTAAAATTAAAAGATGCTTACTGTTAACATCTTGCTGTTGTCTGATATTCCTGTGGTTAATGATTTTTTCAATTTATTTTCAAGAAATTGGAGTAAGGAAATAAAAGTCAGAATTTAAACAAACCAAAATTTTAATTTCTGTGAATTATTACTTTCACAATTTATTTAAAAATATTTTGATAATTGGGGAATTTCACAGTCCATCAGTGATTTTAGATAGCAGGAGGAGGGATGATAAATATAAGAGATCTAATATCTAAATTTTTAAAGATAGGTGCTCTGAATCCTTTCAAATGTCTCAAAATGAGCACTTAGTGATCAAAAAATGGAATATCACAGCATCACAGAATCACAGAATATTAGGAGATGGAAGGGACCTCTGAAGATCATCCAGTCCAACCTCCCTGCCAGAGCAGGATCACCTAAAGAAGATCACACAAGAACATCTCCAGGCGGATTTTGAATGTCTCCAGAGAAGGAGACTCCACAACCTCTCTGGGCAGCCTGTTCCAGTGCTTTGTCACCCTCACAGTGGAGAAGTTCTTCCTCATGTTCACATGGAACCTCCTATGCTCCAGCTTGCTCCCATTGCCCCTTCTCCTGTCACTGGACATCACTGAGAAAATATCTCAGTGGAATATCTGCACTGGCTTTAACTAACCTCTATTGCTTTGGGAAAGTCCTAAATAAAAGGTCAGCCTCCAGTTGGCAGAAAATCAAACAGGTGAAAGGCATGCTTAGCTTATATTTTGCAGTAGGTAACAGATTGTAAGCAATAATTTCCAGTGAACAGTAATGTTATGCTGTTTATAAAATGAATCCCTATAAGCAGTCAGTAATCCTACAGTGCAGAGTCCTGGATTGCCCACACTATATGATATTTCACGGTGAGGTACTTTATCGTTATGGTCCATAACACAATCCTTCCAGCTCTTCTTGCAATTTTTACCTCCTTTTGGGGTTGGAAATTATTTATCTCAAACACTTGCAGAGTCACATATGGCTCTTAAAATTTGTTGTTGGTTTGCAAGGCTTCCCTTCCCTGCTTTCCCACAGCAAAATTTTAAAACCTTAGTAGGATAAAATAAATAAGTATTTCTTAGATGGGTCACATATACTGACTGCATTCCAGGAGGATTAAATGAGATTTGCAGTCTCTAGCACTGTCTGCATTTGAACATACTGTAAGGATCGGTTTGGCTTATAGTATAAACAGGTTTCGGTAATGTCCAGTGCACCAGGCAACACATTCCAGGAGCAACTCAGCCTTAGATTGCCTTGAGACCCTGCTTCTGCAGAGATGACCCATGGGGAGCTTTGTAGATAGCTCAGCTCTGAGTTTTCTGGTAAGCACAAAACTAAACAGGGCAGTGCTGCATCATTCAAAGAACCAAAACCTGAGTTGAGCCTTGAAATCCTCTAACAAACAATATGCCCTGAGTCCCAATCAAACCATTATTAAATTGCCTAGAAGTAAAACAAAGGTAAGCTGGATGATTTCTGTCTGGCTCCAAGGGACCATGACAATGCAAAGATATGCAAAGGATAGAGCATACAGAAGGGAACAACATCCATGAAAAACCAAAGATAAGGTGAAGCACTGGCAGAAACACCCCAGGTGGTCTAATCTACTCAGACACACCCCTGCCTGCTGTCCCAGACATCAGGGAATAAAAACCCTAAGATTCATGCTAGAAATTGGGAGTTACTTCTCCAGCCATGGAGTGATGAGAACCTTCCCCTCTGGTCGGGATGCTGACCAAGGTAACTTACATGGGAGCCCTTACCTGGAGGGGTAAGTGAATATTTGGCAGGCTTTAATTTTGTAGTTGCAGGTGATTGACTAACACACGTGTGGTATTCTGAGTTGTTTCTGAGTTGTGATAGTGTGTTCCATGAATCACCTGGGAGTTGTAATAGCGAATTTTGTGAGTAACCAGGGAGTTGTTATGAATTGCTTATGGGCAGTAATAATGAGTTCTATGAGTGGTCTGCGGCCTGTCGTGAATTGCCTGTGGGCTGTAATAGTGCATTTTGTGACTGTTGTAGTTACAATAGTGCATTTTGTGAATCTCTTGTGGTTGTAATAGTGTAGTCTTGCTTTTAAAGCTGCAATAGCACGTTCTTCATTGTACCCACAGAACCTGCAATAGTGACGTACCGGATCTGCACATGTTGTTCAAATTAATTGTTAAATTTGAATTTTGCAGTAGTCTCCTTTTGTCACACATATGTCAGAGTAAAGGATGTTGTCTTAAAAATATTGGTGTAAGTAAAATGATGAAAGCATGTGGGAAACAGACAAGAAATTACCAAATAAAGGCTCTAGTTTCAACTTACATTAATTTATTAAAATATATATATGTATGTATAAACTACTTTGAACTTATTAGACCCATATATCAAAACTCTGGTATCATTCTTAGTTACTCAGTGTTAAGAGCATGCAGATATATGTTGTAAAATTACTGCTTTAAATTTCTTCACAGAAATTTACTTCACAGAACCATTTATTGACATTGTAGGTTGTAAACCATGTGAAGCATGTCTGTGACCTAAACAATTATATAAAAAAAAATCAGTGATGACTCAGATGTCACAGAAATTGGAATATGACACAAATACACAAAACAGTTTTTCAGCTTTTTTATGCACAAAAAAGCTTTGCTAATTTGTACATAATGGCTGGCTTAGAGAACCCCTATTTGGTTAATTATGATAGATCTGCAACTCCCAGGGAAGTTATAAAAGGTTGGAAAACCATATATGTTTTGCCAATGTCAAAGAGAAAAGAAATCTCAAGTGAGTTATAGGAGAAGAATGAAAAGACAGATAAGTATTAAACAGATATATAATAGCTGCATGAATTTACAGATGTAGATTTTGACAAAGAAATAAGATTTTAGATTTTTTGGTGTATCATATGTTTAATTGAGAAATAGAACTCTACAGATACAAAGAAATTAGGTTTGTCTACAAGAAGTCACTGCAGTAACTATAGCTTATGCACACATGATTAGGCTATTTTTAAACTAGCTAGCTTATTGCTGCTGCATGAGATGCTCTGAGGGATATGTACACTGTTTACACATATGGATTCTGAATCTCTGATTATCCAGGGCTCCACTGCACATTAAATATATGTGAGAAATACCCTTCTTGCCTCAGCAAGACTAAACTTCCATGACAATTTTTTCCATCTTTCATCTTTTCCATGCCCATTTATTTGTATATATCTTAAACAAAATAATCTGTTAGCATGACTAATGGTGATTAGTGTGGGAACATAAAAGAATGAGGAAGTATGGCAATGCAGCAAGAGAACGACCTGGAAGTAAACCACTCGGAAACGGAAGTAAACCACCCGGAAGCGGAAGTAAACCAAACCGGGAAAAGGACGTGAGCGGTGACTTGTGTGTAAGATAGTAACCAGTCATGTATGACAATATGGACATATATGTAACCAATAGAAAAGTTTATGTAGGGTGACTAAGGGATTTTAGACTGTAAAAGCAGAGCTTCTGATAGAATAAAGGTCTTCACTTTATAACTATCATAGAGTTGTCTGGAGTCCGTTATGTGTCTCCCCCTCAAGTGGTGACCCCGACGTGATAACGCTAAGTGGCAAAACCGATCAGATGGAATCCCCGAGGTGGGAATAGGCCGACTGGGTGCTGTGCAGCTGGAACCAGCACAGGGGATCAGCGAGTGATCCGGAGGAAA
>NW_010182556.1:0-1446 GCF_000695765.1 Mesitornis unicolor | reverse complement strand
AGATGGAAGGAACGGTGGAAAAGGAAAAAGGAAAAAAAGGCGAGACCCTCATGATCCCTCAGTTTTTATACCGAGTATGACGTATGTGGGATGGAATACCTCGTTGGTCAGTTTTGGGTCCGCTTCTCCCTCTGTAGGCGCAGACACAGCACCCATGATGAGACAACTGACCTTGAGCACATCTTCTAGCAGTGCTGTTTGGGAAAAACATGCTGTCAATTTTCAGCAAGTTCAGTCACTTAAAAGAGACTGAGCTGAAAAGTAAAATCACTAATTAGAAAATAAGTTCTATTTAGCTCAAACCAGGACAGATATAGGTCTCTGCAAAGTAACAAAATCAAGTAGTGAGATGAGTAAGCAAAACTAAGATGAGTGGAGATGGGAAAAGAAAAAAATCAGAGAAAATGGACAGAAAAAAACAATATGGAAGACTGTGATTTGGGGGATTTGTGAGACTTACGAAATTTGTAGGATTTGAGAGACTGCTTAGCACATGTTAAGGTTTCAGCTTGTGTTTATTTCTTGAACCCTAACAGCTAATGCAGAAAATAGCATGAAAAACACAAGGACACAGGAGTGAGAGTATGAGAAGAAAGGAAAAAGCAGACCCAAGGCAAGGGATGAAGAACAGCATCTGGGACTGAATTGTGTGAAACTATTCTCCTACTCCTAAGGGAAGCTTCACTGAGCAGTTTCACTGATTTCCATTAAAATGAAGCCAAATGATCAAGACAGGAGTCATACAGGGAAAGACAACAGGAAAGTCACTGAAACATATGCACCAATTGGTCCTGCTGACTACTCATGGAAAGCACAGGAATATTCCCCCTATTTAATGGGTAACTGAACCAGATTAGTTGAAAAGATGAAAATTGATTAATTGTCATCTGTCTCGAGAGGAGATTGTGCATTTGAAATTGTGTGTGGGTTTTTCTTTTCCACTCTCCACTGCACTGCATCACAGTGAGTCATACTGTGTCTATTTTCCATGCTAACACCAAGACATGCTGCAGCAAATCAGATGTGGTATGACAAACACAATGAATGGAAATGGTGCTCACCTCTTTTTTAACCATCAAATTCCTCACACAATCTTTAAGCCATGGGATGGTCTGCTGTGTCAGAGGAATTCAGCGCTGAGTAAAACATGGCCCTGGATTTTATACATCTTTAAATAACGTCTTTAAGAGCCAGTTCTTGCAGCCCATGAAGTTTTTAATGATTGCTGGTAGTATGCCCCAGAAAAAAGGTGGTCACATTTAATGAACAGAGCTGGACAATGCCAAAACCTCAGCTCAGTACCTTGCAACCCTGTAAAAACCAAGCAGGAGGCTACTCAGATCACATAATGAAGGTGTCCCACTCAGGGATCCCCAGTTGATTGATTCTATCACATGAGTCACAAATCAAAGGCACTGAATTTCTGCAATGCCCTGTCTGAAGCAC
>NW_010182555.1:0-26566 GCF_000695765.1 Mesitornis unicolor | reverse complement strand
TTAAAATTAGAATGCTTGTAGGTTTAAAATTTCTTGGCAGGGAAAATAAAGAACAGTTTAATGTTTAGCATGTAATTCTAGCATAATTCTGGTAGAACTTCAAATGGGAGATATGAAGCTGTCTTGAAATGGTAAAGTCTGAGGCCTCCTAAGCCATCTTAAGGCTGGAATATTTAAGCTACCTATGTCAACTGTGCAACTAAGAACTCTTTCTCATCAGGTCTAAAACTCTAGAAATCTCTATTCTGTGCTTATAGATAACAGGCATTATTTTTTTTAGCAAGAGGTTTCTTTTCTTTGAATAGCTACCTCTCTCCAGCAGAGTAACCAGACCAAACACTTAGCAAATACAGTCTTTCCCACTTCTCTTTTTCTTTACAAAACCACAACAAACTTGAAAAATATCCTAAACTTTTACAAGGAACCTCCTCTTACCATCCCATCCAACTCCTTAGTTACATTGGAACAGTTTGCGATTCTGATGAATGTAAGATTGGCAGAGGCAGCATGTTTTGAAAAAGGAGTTACCTGTAGACATCCTAGTATGAAGATAGAGGTGCAGAGAGAGTTACTGTGAGATGTTACATTGTATATATTAAAAACAAAAAGGAGAAAAGTAATAAATAAGTAAGGAAAAAAATATATTCTTTCTGTTGGACAGGGAAAATAATGCCTAGAAAAAGGAAGTGGTCCTTTCCCCAGGAAAGGAGATACTGATTCAGATAATTTTCTCATATCTTGAAGTAATCTTCCAATTCAGGTAACAACAAATATTTAATAGGTTTAAAACATGTATTAAATTATGCTAAGATCAAAGAATCATAGAATGGTTTGCATTTGAAGGGATCTTTAAAGACCATCCAGTCCAACCCCTCTGCAGTTAACAGGGACACCTTTAGCTAGACCAAGTTGCTTAGATCCTCATACATCCTGGCCCTGAATATTTCCAGGGATGTTTCCACCACCTCGCTGGGTAACCTGCTCAAGTTTTTCACGATAAAAAAAAAATTATTCTTTATATCTACTCTGAATCCACCCTCTTTTAGTCTAAAACCATTGCCTCCTGTCCTATTGCTACAGGCCCTACTAAAAGGTCTGTCCCCATCTTTCTTGTAAGCCTCCTTGAAGTACTGAAAGGCCACAGTAAGGTGTCACCAGAGCCTTCTCTTCTCTGAGTTGAACAACTCCAACTTTCATAGGAGAGGTGTTCCAGCCCACTGATCATTTTTGTGATACTCCTCTAGACCCACTCAAACAGGCCCATGTCCCTCTTGTACTGAGGACTCCAGAGCTGGATATAGTACTTCAGGTGGGGATTCACGAGAGTGGAGTAGGGAGGCAAAATAATCTCCTTTGACCAGCTGGTCATGCTTGTTTTTATGCAGTTGAAGATACGGTTTGCTTTTTGGGTTGCAAACACTCTTTGCTGGCTCATGTCCAGCTTTTCATCCACCAGTACCCCCAAGACTTTCTTCACAGGGCTGCTCTCAATCCCTTCGTTCCCCAGCCTGTACTGATACCAGAAGTTGTCCTGACCCAAATGCAGGACCTTGCACTTGGCCTTGTGGAACCTCATGAGGTTCACACAGGTCCACTTTTCAAGCTTGTCCAAGACCGTCTGAATGGCACCCTGTCCCTCAGATGTGTCAACTGCACCACTCAGCTTGGTGTTTTCTGCAAACCTGCTGAGGGTGCACTTGATCTCACTGTCACTGATGAAGATATTAAACAGCACTGGCCCTAGTACAGACCCCTGAGGGACATCACTTGTCACCAGTCTCCATCTGGACATTGAGCCATTGACCACTACCCTCTGAATGAAATCATCCAACCAATTCATCATCCACCAAACAGTCCATCCATCAAATCCATATCTCTCCAATTGTGAGAGAAGAATGTTGTGGGGGACTGTGTCAAAGGCCTTGCAGAAATCCAGATAGATGACATCCATAGCTCTTCCCTTGTCCAGTGATGTAGTTACTGCATCATAGAAGACCACTGATTTGTTCAAGCAAGACTTGCCCTTGGTGAATCAAAGATGATGATATTTGTCAAAATTATCTATTCATCTTACATGATACTAGTACAGTACTAAATCTTTAGTTGTATATTTGAGAGAGAAAAAAATGCTATAAGGACCACCACAGGTTCCTGGATCACTGCAGCTTAAACGAGAGAATACATTTTAGGTTGTCCATCCAGTATTTGTATTTCAAGGTACTATGTCATTACCCTGTATTACGAACACCATTTATGTAATAATTTCACAAGTATTTCCAAATAAACTTCCAGATCAAGTACGTTGTCTCACTTGTACATGTCAGACTGTTTATTTTCAGGACATAGAAGTCCATCATTACAGAACTTTAAGACAGATCAAATCCACATTATATTGAGTAATTTAAAGTCTTACTTGAACACATACAAAATAAATAGAAAATTACCTTGCATATAAAGTACAGAAAATCATATTGCATATCTGTATTTAATGAACAAAAGTGAGGATACAATGAGATAAAACACATAAAATAATATCTAAAACATATAAACATATATAACATATAAAATCCAAAGAGTAAATTAGCTAAGGTGTCCTGTTATTCTGTCTAGAGTTCAGGCAATTGTTTTTTATTAGGTATGTCTTGCATCAGTAGATTTCTGTGGCTGAAAGAGCCACAGATCTGTTAACATGCAGGAATTCAGTAACCTTCTCCAACCTCTTAGATGTTACATCTGAGTTTCTCTATCACCCACAGAAATAAAAAATAGTAGCTGCTAGATGTGAAGTCAAGCCTTTCAAAATGGAGAATGCTTTTCCAGCTGAGGTCAGAAGAAGTATCCAATGTTAACTGTCACATCATTCATTGCTCATGGTCCTGCAGGAAAAGAAAATTGCTTAGACGTTCACAAAATAAAATTCACACTAGATTCCTATTAGCAATTTATTTCCACTCCTGTAACTGTGATCACTTAACTGTAACCAACTCTTTTTTCCCCCAGCTTTTAATGTGATCAATAATTTAACTAATCAAGATACAGATGCGAATAAATATCCTCATTATCACCTGCTCTTTGGAAATACAAATACCATTCTTTATTGAAGACATTTTTCTGCAGGCTTTTAAATACATAGTTTTAATTAGTACATTTGGAGCCTTATTTGGAGCCTTACTTTTTTTAATCTTCTGTTCATAATTTGGGGCTCAGAATGGTTAGTGATACTAAATCAAGTTCTGACAGTTCACAGCTATGATGATAAGGTTTTGGTTTCACTAATGTTTTGAAAAGTGCTTTAGTCTCACAATACTCCATCTGTAGGTAGGTAGGAATGGTATGCATTTTACTGATAACTACAGTTAGTTCATGTTAAGTTTTTTCCAAGTCATATTCTTCTGGGAGCCCTGGAACTGAGGCTAACAATTAGAATGGAATTGTTGAATTAAGCATTGGCTCATTCTTCATCAACAAAATTATTCCAGTTTGATATTAATGCAGTTGATTACCAATTGACTCCTTTTTTACATTCAAATAAGAGCAGATTTAAATTCCCAAATAGCTAATGTGGCTGAAGGCATATAAAGCTACGCCTACGCTGTCTCTGCCCCTGCTGTGCTTGATTCCTTAATGCTTTTAACCTTGCACAGGACTTTAGAACAGTGAAAAGGAGATATAAAATTATCCCACTCTGCTAGCATAACACATCTACTTTAACATGTCTATTTGATGTAAAGGGCATAAAGAAGGGGTGTCCCCTTGCACCAGTTCAGTGAATACAGAGAGATTTATTAAGTTCTGTCCCTTCTGTAATTGTAAAGCAATTCAAGAAGCCCTCTGAAAACCTTGACCCCCTCAGGTGCTGGAATAATTAATAGGTAAGGTATTTTGTAAACTTCCTACATTCAGCCTGAGCTCTGTCTGACTACAAATCCCATCCACTCTTGCAGCAAACAACAACATCAGAATATTTCTACAAAATATTAAGGGTTTTCAACTTATAGTAGCCTTGAAGGGTGCTATAAGGGTGGGACTTATCACCCCAGGAATCTGCAACACAAGTGTCCCTACAGCCACCTTCAAGCATGCCAACTGCTAAGTCATGTGGGAGTGTTATTGTTCTGGCCTGGAGGCTATCCTGGTCATTGCTCTATGTGTCTTGTACTACGTCCTTTCAGAATTAGTGAATCTTTACTGCACAATGTTAAATGTTGGATCCAACTTAGAACTATCAGTAGCAAAACTGTCATTGTGACTAAGGGGTACACGTTGACTAATTTTCCTTATGTGTTTAGTTATAGTTTTGAAATTGACAGCAACACCATGTTTTTGATATTTATAAATTCTTCTCAGATTTCCTTTTCTGATAAAGCTCTTTCTTAGTAAACTAATGAACTTAATGTATCCACTTAATACAAGCAAGAATAGAAGGTGAGGGTAGAAGAGAGATCCAAGTATACTAAATATGCATCTAGTGAATTACATTCTTTCAATGCACTTACCTGCAGCTGTGTGCAATTTGCATAACAGAGACTATAGATTCAGAAGGATAACATCAGTGCGGGTACTGGAAAGAATAATAATGTTATTTTAAAATGGCATAGCATATCCTATTAATTGTGTATTCATTAGGAAGTTGAATTTGGCTTGCTAATGGTTTTAATTTCTTGCTCTTGTTTAATTTTAATACAGACAAATTTTGTGGGTAGATCTTTTCAGTTTTGTTTAGATATTTATTTTGATTACACATAGCGTGGCATGATGACTATTGCAATTCCCTTTCCGAAGACAAACATCTGATCTGAATCCCTAATCCCAGTCCCCATGCAGGACTGGGAAAATTCTATGTTTCAACAATCTAGTTTGTCGTGGTTTAGGGTTGGGCCAGCCACTAAATCCTGGACAGACTGTGTGGGGGGGGCCCCAGCCACTAAATCCTGGACAGACGCTCTCTATTAACCCCTCTCACCTCCCCAGAAGGAAAGAGAAAAGAGAATAAGGGAGAGAGACTTTACGGGTTGGAAAGTAAACTAACAGATTTAATTAAACAATAATACTAATACTACAAGATAATATTGTAAATAAGAAAATAATGAAATATATATATAAATATGTACAAATATATATACAAAACCAATATAAAATCCTTCCCTCAATGGCGAATACATCACCAGAGGCTCTGCGGAGCAGGACACTGGAAAAGTCCCAGATTGAACTCAGCAGCAGGTGGGAGCAGGATGCAGGAACACAGGAAACAGGATCAGAGGCAGATGAACTAGCAGGGTTCTGCTCAGACTTGAGCCTCTGCAGGACTGAGATGGATGGAAGGGTCCGAGATGGAAGGGCTTAAAGATGGAAGAAGATTCGAGACTCTCATGATCCCTCGGCTTTTATACCGAGTATGACGTATATGGGATGGAATACCTAGTTGGTCAGTTTTAGATCCGCTTCCAACGTGTGTAGGCACAGACACGGCACCCATGGTGAGACAACTGACCTTAAGCATATCTTCTAGCAGCACTGTCTGGCAAAACAATGCCTTTAGTTTTAGCAAGTTCAGCCATTTAGAAGAGACTGAGCTGAAAAGTAAAATCACTAAATAGAAAATTAGTTCTATTTAGCTCAAACCAGGACGTTGTTTCATACCTTATCCATCTCCCTGGTACAGCAACTTGTGATTTACAGGGATCCATCATCTTGTCTACGAGCTATTTTCCCCTGTACCTTGTGATATTTTGCAAGTATGTCCTTGTCTATATAAAGAACCTAGTATGTTGATCACCTGTGCTGTAGTATGAAGAATTTTGTACACTAGGAAATTACTATTTTCTTTAAACCTTTCTTACTGACCTCTGAAAGTCCTGGTTTGTGCATTCCATTTCTGTAGGTGCTAAGGAGTAAAATGGATTCTAGAGAGTAAACTTCATGTGGTTATGACAAAGGAAAGAGATATATATAATAAGCCTTGAACAGAACATTCAACACGAAGCAAGCACAACATAGTAAACCTGAATCTGAGCAGAAAACAGGCTCCATCTGAAACGGAAGTAGTACATGGGGAAGAAAAAGTTGCTTAATGTTGTGAGCAGCTGATGGAGGAGTTGTATAAAAGTGTACAAAAGACATAGAAAATGACATTCCGGAGAAATAGCTTCAGTTCTCAAGAGAGAGGTTAAGGAATGACACTGCAATCAAAAGACAATCCTCTGTCTATTATGAACAGTCTGAAACAAAGAAACAGTGTCAGAGCGGGGTGCTGTACCGTATTTATATCTGTAGCATTAGCAACATGATTCAAACACTCAGAAAGAGCATGGCAAGAATGAAGAGGTCTCCAAAGAAACATCGCACTCAATACAACTTATACATTACTTATCTGCTTTTTAAAGTATCAAATATTGAAGGCTACACAGTCACAACTTGAGAAAAATGAAACTACTACACTGCATCAAGATGCCAAACTAAGAATAGCTGTGTTTTTTTCTTTAAATACTACTAAGTAAATCTTTGCAAATTTCCCATAGAAATTACCCATATGCTCTAAGTGGTATGCAATTCACTTTTCAACAGTTCCCTAGCACTATGGAGGGTGAGGTAGACCTCCCTCATTAATAGTGATATCCACCCTACTGAACTTCTGATGCATGCACTATAGAAACTTACATCTGATCTGTTTACCTAGGATAGAGAACAGCAGACATATTCATAGCATCATTCCTTCAGCTTACTTTGGACAACTACACAAAGGATATTTTAGCATAGTCAAAATTCTGTCATTCTTGAAATACCTTTGTTGCAGATACAAGGATCAAAGGATGGCTAACTCATCTGTAGAAATTGATATTGGATGGATGAGTTCCACTTTCAGTTCTGTTACATGGACACAGTGTTATGGCTGGACCTGAGATAAATTAACCATGCTTTGATTATAGGATTTTCAGATGACCATCAGAGGTTCCTTCCAACCTGAATTAGTATATGATTTTATAATCTTAGGACTTCCAGATCCACATTTAACATTTTTTCATTATGACCACTTTAAGAAGCTACATAACTTCTCTGTCAGTTGTAGCAAATATTTTAATAAAAACAAACAAATGACATCTCTCCCTATGCTTAAAGGACAGTTGAAGACTTAATAAGAAATGTAATTTTGAAATCACAATAACAGAAGAAGAAGCACAAAGAAATAATTCCTGTGATTTAGCTAGTCAGGTAATTTTATTTTAAAGGCTCAGTTATATGCATTATTTTTCATTACCTTCTTAAGTATTTTGAAGTGCATATAACATAAATATAAAGTAAACTATGTTGTAACTTAAAAGCAAATAAACTATCTGAAAGAAATCTCTCTATTGTATCTGGCACTTATTGTCTGAGCCAAACTCATTGGTGTGATATAGGGATTTTGGTCACTTTCATGCATTACCCAATTCAATTTAGAAGTCATACGTTGTTATGGTTAATGATCATACCAAATTTACATAGTAGCAGAACAGATGATATAATCATCACTTTTGTGCTTTAAAGAGAAACTTGTCTCTGCTGTACTATCTTTTCTTTCCTATACTCAGAATATGATTCTCATTAAACAACTATATTAAAACATTTTATTCTGCATTAGCTAATGCTACTAGAATTTACTCTAAGATGTGTCCTAGGTCAGTTTGGGAACACAAAAAAGTAAATCTGTGAAGTATACATGGTGATTTATTTAAAACTGGTATCTGAAAGTAAAAAAAAAAATAAAAGAAAAAAAAAATAAAGTGCAGTACTTAACCTGTAGTGGTTGATGAATGGATCTGAAAGCAAAATTCAGCATATGCAAAGACCAGACTTATTAGTAGTTGTTTATGACTAGTGTTAGCCATAACGTTAGCCACTTTTTTTTCTTTAAAAAAAAAAGAAGCTCAAAAGCCTATTGGATTTTCTTAAATTAAACTCAAAAACATACATCATTTTTGATCAGTTTAGTTTTCTAGTAAATAATATTTACTCTGATGGGAAAAAATAACAGAGATACACTTTATGCATTTTTTAAAGTATTTTACTTTTTTCCATTCCATAAGTAGAACAGGAGTAGGCAGGGTGTTGATAGTTTCATTAAATTACCTCCCTAATTATTACTTTTTATATTTTATTGATTTAGTATCTCTTAGTCAGTGGTTCTAAAGTACTTACTATAACCAAAAGGTTTGCTTTTCTGCTATTGAAAGCAGTGAGATAAGTATCATTACAGTGAGACACCAGACTACACAGCCGGGGAGGACATACTGCCGCTGTTTGATGAAACACAGGGAGCACTGATCATTCTGACCATCTCTTTTTGACGTCTAGCAGTCTCTATTGTATGTTTGCTGATGAATGCTTTTTCAAGCTGATCACTTGAAGCTGCTGAAAGTAAAGACATCTGCCATTTTTATGCTTATGTGGTCTTAGACAAAACTCCCTCTGTTGTTCACTTGACAGAGGAGAATACGGCTCATCTTACTGTAGAAAGCCTGGGACCAGACTTTCAACATGAAGTCTTTTTGCCAGACAATGCCTTTTCCATGATCAAAGCATACAAGGGATGTGATAGTCACATTCAAGTTTGTGTTCACTCTTCTTTACAGACAATGGGAAGGAAAAGGAAGAAACATATTTAGCCCCAAGAAACAATGTAATTCTTTTCTAGAAATCTGAATTCTACTGAAGTTTACAATTTCTGATCAAAGTTATAAGTAGCAGCATTTGTTTAAATTCGTCTGTTGCCACCCAGTCCACTAATAAAAGTTTTTTTCATTGAGTATTTCATTAATCTTTTATTACCAAAGTGACTTTTAAAACACTCTATTTCAATAGATCAATTTTTACATTATTTTTTTTTTCCAAAAGTCCACTATTAAACTAAATAAATATGTTTAGAAATGCAGCCACTCAAATACAGTTACATTCATAAAGATGTGACTATCTATGATTAAGGAATATATATATTAAAAACAACTGTGAAATTAGTAAATTCTCTTTTTGTTTGGAGAACCACATATTTAGAGCTACTGAAAACTGGTCTGTGAAATCTGAGCCTGTAAAAACTGTCTGTTCTTACCAGCTAAACATGTATAGGTTAACAACATAATCAACAGTGTACTTTGAATTAAATTTGTTCATTGTTACATAATATCTTATTATTACGTAGGTTTCATTAGCTTTTAATTGAAATTGTAACTTGTCTATGCACTGAGTTAAATTACTGAAATTCATTTATGAATGGATATATTATTTCATAGTTTTCAGCATCCTTGAAGCAAGGTAATGAAAAATTGTGTTCATATAAAAAATTCAGAAAAATTCTTTGTGTTTTTGTTTATAATTTAAAATAATGTATATTTGCATTACTTGTTTGATTATGACAGACATATATAAAGACATATTTAAATATACAATACTATAAATCTATACATACATACATGTATACGTACATATATACATACATACATGTATATTTATTTACTATAAACCAAAATTCAACAAGCTAATCTCACAATCTTCCTAATCATTTAAAATGAGCATGACAGATAATTACATTAAGATCTTAACTATTATGACCTCGGCAGAAAGCTAAGTATTACTAACTTTACATAAAACGTCATTAACCTGCTGACTAAAACAAGTTTTAACTCTCAGCTTTCAATTTCAGCAAGACTTTTTCAGTTTCTTGGTTTCTCTCTCCATTATTACAAAACATTCTTAAGCCTGGCCTGAAACCATATTAATCTCTGCCATGGTTATTAGCACTTGCATAGTGGATTAATTTCTGCCTATGTAGTTTTACATAGACGGATGGTAAGGGCCTCACCCGCTGGGGCTGAGATGGCAGTATCAGGATGGAGTCACTCTGCATTTCCAATAGCAGAATAATACTTTCATAATAAAAAATATGTAGATCCAGAAGAAAATAATACAATTTACTGGAACTGAGAAAGCAGCTGGGGCCTTTGGCAAATGCTGCTATTCCTGCCTGCCATTGAGTGTTTATTCTAAAAGCATCTGTAGCACTGCAGGCAACATTTTTTTCTGAGTGAAGAATCGTGTGTGTTAAATGCTGAGTACCTCATACTTCCTTCAAAAACAGCATGAAAACTTTCCTGATTTTGAAATTTTTTTACTTTATTGTCTTGTGAATGAGGCAGAAGATAAAATCCAACAAATATAAGATTACAAAGCTGTATATGCTTTTTCCACTTAGAAATGTAAACTAATTACTGCATTGGCAACGGTTTGGGATTGCTGTGCTCAACTGAAGCTCAACTATATAAATCAGACAGTCTGCAGCTAAAATTATTCTTTATTTCTCAATAAAGCTCCTGTCCACTTCATGTCCTCTTTCATTTTCAACTTTATTATGAATAATTAAATGAAAAATGAAACACCCTAAAACTGTGGAGCAAAATTTCTTCTCAGTTTGGCTGTGTATTGTCAATAAATTTCACTATTTTTACTTCCTAGATTCTTGCTAATCATTGCGGCATAAGCACCTTATGATAAATAAAGAGGAGAAAGTAATTTTGGGAGGCATTTTAAGGAGAAATTTATGCAAAATTCACTCAACAGAGATGCTTTCTGACAGGAGGCCTTAGAGAGAAGAATAAGGAAAAATGATGAGACTAAGATAAATGAAAGGCAAACTGGTAATGCTTTTCTCAGTCTTTTTAGACAGCTTGTTAGTGTTTCTACAGAACCTTACCGACTGGCCTTGTGGATTGGCTTGTATCCCTTTCACTTCATGTTCTTGAGAAATTGAAACAAACACTTTAACCCAAAACTTCTGAAGATAACTTTTGACCTATGCTGAAATTTCACTCCTGTTTCTGTTCTACTTTTCTGTGTTTTACTACACATCTTCTTGAACAGTAAATGGAACATTCTCATGTGTCCTCATCGATTGCTAGCTGCATTAGAGGCTGTTAGATTTTCCAGTCTTTAAGTGTTTGCTTAGGTTTTTCAGCACTTCTAATGGCTGTGCTACACATCTGGGAAAAGTATACGCTATATTCTCTGATATTTTAGTAGAAACTTTCTGTTACATCAAAAAGACAAGTTGCATATTTGTTCACAGCCCCTCTCCTCAACACTGCTATAGAGACAGTAGTTATTTCTTCTGCTGTTTTCCATGTCCCTTCCTCTTTCCTGCCCAATACTTGAAGAAGTACTGAAAAAAAATATTGAAAGGGGCAACAATTTATCTTGAAAAGCCTTAACCCTGGTGAAACAAAGAACATCTGAAAATAAACTGGTGATTTATTTTGAATGCTGTGTTATTCCTGTGTTTAACATTAACTGAATATTTGACTCAAATTAATTTCTAGTTTCACAAGGCTATAAGTTCTCCATAATTTGTACAACTTATACTTTTAGTAAGGTTTCTGTCAGGAAAAAAAATAAAAGTAGGAAAATGTCGCTGTTTAGGGCTGGGCTGGCCACTAAATCCTGGACAGATGCTTTCTATTAACACTTCTTCCCTCCCCAGAAAGGAAGAAAAAAGAGAATAAGGGAGAGAGACTTTACAGGTTGGAAAATAAAACTAACAGATTTAATTAAACAATAATACTAATACTACAAGATAATATTGTAAATAGGAAAATAATGAAATATATATATAAAAATATGTACAAATATATATACAAAACCAATATAAAATCCTCCCCCGAATCTCCCCCAGTGATGTATATGTCACCAGAGGCTCTGCAGAGCAGGACACTGGGAAAGTCCCAGACTGAACTCAGCAGCAGGTGGGAGCAGGATCAGAGGCAGATGAACTAGCAGGGTTCTGCTCAGACTTGAGCTTCTGCAGGATTGAGGTGGATGGAAGGGTCTGAGATGGAAGGGCTTAAAGATGGAAGAAGATTCGAGACCCTCGTGATCCCTCGGCTGCACACGAAGTATGATGTATATGGGATGGAATACCTAGTTGTTCACTTTTGGGTCCACTTCCCCCCCCGTAGGCACAGACACGGCACCCATGGTGAGACAACTGACCTTAAGCATATCTTCTAGCAGCACTGTCTGGCAAAACAATGCCTTTAGTTTTAGCAAGTTCAGCCACTTAGAAGAGACTGAGTTGAAAAGTAAAATCACTAAATAGAAAATTAGTTCTATTTAGCTCAAACCAGGACAAAGGAAACTACCACTTCTTGATAAATATACATTACAATCTAACTTCATTCTCCCATTATTCCAAAATTTTTCAAGTAATTCAAAGTTCTGCCTCATCCTCTTGCTTTCTGGCACTGATCAGACCTCTTATTTAGGTGACTTGACTCAGTAACCTGGTAGGAAACGTCTCTCTCTTTTTTTTTCTTTCTTCTTTTCTTTTTTTTTTCTATTGGACTAAATTATTGCTGCTACAGGGAGCTTAACTGTCCATCTGCACTCAGTAACATCAGTAACATCACTTCACTCGACATGGAATATAATATTGCACAGTTCATGTCTATAAAATAAGCTAGACTGAAAATCCAAGGTGATCTGTCATGGTGATTTGTTACAAGAATGAGATTTTTCTTTTTGATGTATGTCAGTATCCACCATTTAGAGATCAGCAGATTGTATCAATTATGAGAAGAAACTTCCTCTAAAGAACTGTTTAATTTGATTCAGTCCTGTTTATTTATAAACAAAATTTGTTTTAACCCTGATTACTACACAGATCAGATAAAAAGACATTTGAAACTGTGGCAACACAAACCCTAAACCAAAAATCTCTAAAGAGGGCCATTCCCTTGGTATTTGCAGGTAATATCTTTTGGTTTTCATCCTTTCTCTGCACTTGCTTTTGAGGAGAGAATTTCTATTTCTCCCTCAAATGTCATATTCACTAAATAATATTTGTGAAATATTGCTACACATATAAATTGTGTTCTAATCTTGTCTCAGTCTTGGATAGTGGTCCTTATGTCTTTGCACTGAAGACATTATGAAAATAACATTTCACAGCTTTCTCAATTTAAACATCAAAAGAAAGCCTATCCACAGACCATTTTGAAATATTTGAACCATTCAGATTCTTTTTCACATCCATGGGAATTTCTTTGGTATTATGGATCACAGGAACTAAGATAAAGTTGCTTAAAAAATATAATAATTTTCAAAAACTAACATCAGAAAGGTAAGCAAAGTCAAGACCATAGTCAGTTCTGCTTACTATAAAAGTACAGTTATGTACACTTAGTGTGACTAAGTGTTTTGTAAAAGCTTGTTAATAATGCTCCAAATAGAAATGAACAAAAATTAAATAAAACAACAACAAAAACCTTCCTTAAATCATCTTCCAGACTGATGTTATCTAAATAGGGACAACTAAAATGTGGGATCTAAGTTGTCTTCATAGACTTTTTCAATAGTTACTGGAGAGCCAATTATTCTAACAAAGAATTTATTTAAACTGCTGCTTACTTCTATTTCTCTATACTTACAAATGTGGAATGCTGTAGATCTAATTTGTGGTAACAATATTTATGAAAATTTTGTTAGCATAGGCCTTGTGCATATTTATGCAGAATTTTTGTATTTCAATCAGTTCATTTTTATCAATATATTCGTGAAGTTAAATATCTACCATCAGGGTAACAGATGGAGAATGAGGTTGATGAACTTGTAACATACGGATGACACAGATGTAAGATCTTGGAAAATATCTACTTTTTCCCAATTTATTCATGTTTTATTAGAGACAGGACTGAAGTCAATGCTTATAAGATTATTTTTATCTGAAGAACTGATTTATTTATTTTTAAATTTTAAAATTAAAAGCAGTCTTGGTTTCAATATCAGCTTCTTCATCTTACACAGCACTCCATCCAAAAATCTTGGAGGGAATAAGTAAATGTTCTTTCCTTTATTTCCAGCTTAGTAAGTGAAAGAATTGACATGCTACTGCTACAAGAGCAGTACATTTCCTCTAGTTTGGAAGAGTTGCATCATTTTTGTGATAATGCCAGTTTGTGATAAGGCTTTGAGAAATGTTATGGCAGTTATGAAAACAGAAAATACTAAAAGCAGTTCCTGAAGGATTTGGAGCTCTTTGCTGCAAATACGAACACTAACAAGCTGCAGAATTACTTTCTCCTTATGGCTGATGCCTTCTCAGAGACAATACTACAGCCATAGGCTCATATTTCTTCTTCAAATCAAAGGATATGGAACAATACCATTTAGAGCTTTATTTGCCTCAAGCATTTGCAATGAAATAGATATAGTTATATATTCAGAGAATGCTTCAGCTACTATCTGAATAGGTTTTACTCTTTCATCCAGGTAAATTACTCAGTATCTACCTGAAAAAAAGAAAAATTCTACTTTCCATTGCACTGATACATTACTAGGGACTATAGAGAAGATAGTCTCTTCTCAGTCACAAATTAGCAACAGAAGTTGTTAGTTGTCTTTTGTGTCCCCTACCCCCCCATATAAGTTACTACTTTATCACTTTTACTGCCTATAGCTGCAAGTAAATTCTTGATATTTATCCAAAATTACCACATAGCTATACCTGAAAAATCAGTTGTTAGTTACGACATGGATATACATAACTTAGCAGGTAGCATTATGTATTTGCCCAGAGTTTTTCAGTTCCTGATAATGACTACAGAATTTTTAATATTAATGTAGTATTTAAACATAGCATATAGAAATCAGTGTCAAAAGGTGATATAATGTGATATATGTTTTACACTGATGAGCTAAAATAGAGAAAACTGTATATTAGATAGTTTCTCTGAAGTTTATTACAAAACCAGACATTGACTGCTGTAACGGCACAATCTGGAAACCTGTTGTGCTGGTTTTGGTTGGGATAGAGTTAATTTTCTTCATAGTAACTAGTATGAAGCTAAATTTTGGATTTGTGCTGGGAACAGCATTGTTAATTACAGAGATGTTCTAGTTGTTGCTGAAGAGTGTTTACACGGAGTCAAGGAATTCTCTGTTTCTCATACCACCCCACTAGCAAGTAGTCTGGAGGTGAACAAGAAATTGAGAGGGGACACAGCTGGGACAGCTGACCACAGCTGACCAAAGGGATATCCCATACCAAATGATGTCATGCTAAGCATATAAAGCAGGGGGAAAGATAAGGAAGGGAGGGACATTCAGAGTGATGGCATTCATCTTCCCAAGTAACTGTTATGTGTGCTGGATCCCTGGTTTCCTGGAGATGGCTGAACACCTGCCTGCTGATGGGAGATAGTGACTTAATTCTTTATTTAGCTTTGCTTGCATACACAGCTTTTGCTTTACCTATTAAACTGTCTTTATCTCAACCCACAAGTTTTCTCACTTTTACTCTTCCAACTGTCTCCTCTATCCTGCTGGGGGAGAGTGAGCAAGAGGCTGTGTGCTGCTTAGTTGCCAGCTGGGATTAAACCACAACACCTGTTCTAGAATTCTCCACTGAGTTTTCATCACTCAGGATTTAAAAAGCTTAAATGTAGCAGTAACATTTGCAAAATTATTAAGAAAATCAGCTTAATAGAGTTTATTTCATGTAAGAAAAACAAGAATGGGAAAAATAAGTTTGTGATTTAGCTAAATGAAGGCATAAACAGAGACAAATTTATTTGAACAAATGGGCACAAACTTGTCAGTAACAAACTCAAGCTGTGAGTTAGATAGCGTTTTACTTTCAGAGTGTTGAGTTTCTGAAACAATTTTCAGATGGATTTCTTGACCTACTATAGTGCATATAATAAAACTGAATATAGCAATGAACACATGGATGTATATGCGGTAGTACTTCAAGACACCACAGATCTCTTTCATTCCTTTATTACAGAAATGTGATCAAATCCAATCCATCCATCCTTGGTATTTAATAAAGACTTCTCAGCCAGGGTAATGTTTTCTTACTTAAAACACCAGCAATCAAATTGCTGGTGTGCAACTGCTCAAATAAAGAACATAAATCATTTTCATATTAAAAACCATGTATTCTCCATGTTCCTATCCCACATGGCTGATAATTTTTTTTTTTTAAAGAGTAAATGCAACCAACAACTACCTTAAAAATAGTGAGTTAAAGGAAAAGATAAGAAAATACATAACTGAAAGTATTATCCACTTAGGTATCTCAAAAAACTCCTTTTTTTTTCCAATATAATTTTTAAAGCATTTTAAGCTGTTATTATCTATAAATACCCCAAATCATACTATTCTCTGCATATCACTTAAGCTCTAAGCAGATGAAATTTGGTATTACATTTCTCCTTGTTATTTTCCACTGATTGTGTTTCTATTTTTCTTATGCATAATTCACAGATCCACATAAATTGTCTAGTTGCCATCTATGCTCCAGATACTACTTTCATGATCATCTTTGGTTCAGGAGGACTTAGGGCTTTTTCTTAAGTAGGTTTAAGGAACATTATGTTGTCCCTTGATGGTCTTTAATTTGCTGTTACTTCATATGAAATACTGTACAGACTCACAGCTCTTTAAATTTAATCATAGACCAAGCCATCTCTTGACCTTTGGAGATGCTCTGTTTCTCAAAATCACAGTTCACACAACAGGATAAAAAAGAATAAAACTAAAAAAGAATGAGATTCACAGTTTCTCTAAACATTATTTTATCTTAATTTTTGAAGAGAGGAAAAAGTCTGACAGCCTCTTAACTAAAATTTTATTGTCATGCTGCACTTATTAAAGTCTAAGATAAAGAAGTTTCATATGAACGCAGATACATGCATACAAATATGTTTATTTATTTACTTCTGTTCATCTTCTGAAACTTCACAAAGGAAAATGAAAACCCAAATAGATCAGTTTTGATACAATACTGTAACTGTTTTAAATTTAAGCTCAGCATGTTAACTCATTTCCATTAACGGTCAACTTTCTAATTCTTGTTAATACATTAACATTAACATATATTAATATTAACATATATTAACATTAATTTACATACAAATACTGAAATCTACAAAATTTCACTATTCTTGAGTCTGTAACCATATCAACACATCCCCTCTACATAAGGCCGAGCTGCCATGTAATCAAATCAGTTAGGGCACTCTTGAATCATGATATAGCTTTTAACCAAACCACTATTTGAGCTCCTATTCAGTAGATACCAGGGCTGCTGAACGAAGAGGACAGAAAGCTTGTATATTCCCAGTCTGTTTGTGGAATCAGGACTTTTTGCGCCTGTACACCCAGAGTTATGTTTTAAAATGTTCAAGTGTTTCCAAGTTGAGTAACACAAACTGAGCTGGCATGATGAACTATAGCTACTCTGGAATGGCATATTGTTTCTTCTATCTTAGCAAAAGATTGTTTTGTTGTTGGTTTTCTGGTTTTTTTTTGTTGTTGGTTTTTTTTTTTAAACATACTTCTGGTTGAATATTTTACAATTGCATATTAAAGACTTTAAAATAGAATGCAAACTCTTTAGTAACATTATTGTGCTACAGATGCAGTGAGAGTCATTCTTGTGTTCTGCAAGATGAAATTATATGTCAAGGTCATTTAAGAAAAATTAATTTCACAGGTAGGGAAATTGAGACAACTGAAGGATAAATGTTCCTCTGACTCCACTCCTCTTCTGCAGTCCTACTTTGCATTCAAAGGTGGACCAAGCTCAAAACTTAACAAAAGAAAGCTTCCAGGGACTAGTAATCCATCATGAAGATTTTGTAGCTGTTCTTTTAGCAAATACACCATGGGTATACATGTACAAGTTAGCCAGAGATCCTTCTGTCTCTCAGTGTCCACAGAGGTTCATGGCATTCCCTTTTTCTCTTTTTTTTGTCTACGAGTAGAAAAAATACAGTCCACTCTCTTCAATTCTTTTCACCAACCAAATGTGCTAGAGGGTCACAGTGACCAACTACATGGAGTTTTTTATTGTTTTGTTACCACTGAAGGAACTGGCTGGGTGAGCTGGTATTCTCTGGAAGTGAATAGCTTTTTTCACTATGACTAAAATGATTGTATTCAGGGAAACAAGGTTTGAAACATTTTAGGATATGACAGGAGAAGGAATCTGATGGCCACAGTGATAACATAGGATCTTGCAAGTCACAGAGAGTTTGCTGAGAGAGGCAGAGAGGCAGGCCTCAAAGACAAGGAAGGAACTCTTGGAGACATCAAAGTGAAGTGGTCAGACTCTCTATGGCTTCTTCTTACATGTCTTTCACAAGAGAAAATTGTGGGAAAAGATCATGCAAACCTTTTTAGCTTTTACATTTTTTTCCTGGTCTGGCTTTTCTAGTTAAATTGCAGGAGTTTTTGTTTTGTTGGTTGGATTTCTTTTTTCCCTCTGTTTAAATAATAGATTTTATTAAATAAAATGTAAAATGAGTTTAAAGACTGAGTTTTTTTGAGGAGTCGAGCATAGTAAAAAATCTTGTCATCTCTAGCCAAATTATGATCTTCTAATTTCCTTTCCTGGAGCCCTGAGCTGTACTTTTATTTCAATAAACTGACCCAGAGATAACATTTAGTTTTCCCATTTTATCTGAGGTTGATTTTCTAAAAATCTATATATGGCTTTTATTTCCCTGACAGGATGGTAGAATTGTTATTTTTGTGTCATGTTGATGTTCATCTTTGTGACTATCACAAGTTTTGTCACTACAGCCTCAGGGATGAAGGTATTACAAGTGGATGCTCAATTTACCTGACTTGAATAAAAAGCAGTAATGGATGGCATCTCCAATGTCATCTTTCCACAAAATAAGTGAACTTTTGGTTTAACTGCCCAACATGGAAATGGGCAGTGAAAATAAAACCTGCTATTGCCAGATCTCTGAAGATATCCGCTTGTACATAACTAAGATCTGACTGAGAAATCATTCCTAGGACTATTTTCCATCTAAGATACTAAGTACAAGCCTTGCCTTTCCACCTCTACTATTCCTTCTTTCAAGATCTTCTAGTTCCTGCCCAAGCCTAGAGAAGGTTGCCAGAATGTGAAAGCCACTCTGCAGTGGGAGGCACCAGCTGATGGTCTGGTACAGAAGCTCAGCATAATATTTTTACAGATTAACCACGTACAAGATGCAGTTTCTTGTGATCATGCTTTGGCATCAGACATGAACTATAGGTCTGGCACATAAACTATTCACAAGGTCTCTTTAAGAGGCTTTAAATGAATTGAAAGTGGCTTTGTGCCTCTACTAATGAAACATCTGAAGGAGGAAAAGCTGTCATTTACCAACAGCTGTTCTTCTTCAAAATATGTATTTACATTCCCATCATTTCTTCTTATCTCTTTGTCTCACAACAATTCTAAAGTGTGAGACTTTTTAGCTGTCGGTAACTACAGGGGGAGGCCATGTGGACCGCACACAAAGGAAACAGTGCCTCAAATGCAGACCTAAGAATAATTCTATAGTAGAAAAATTCCAAGCAACAGTTTTTATGTATAAATAACCACATATATAACTTAGATTCTACTCACACCATTTCAGTTCATGACCTCTGATAACACTACCAGCAAGAATGAATACTGACACGAAATATAATGACTGATTACGGGGTGTGCATAATTACAACTTGGGAAGTATCCTGTGGCAATTAAATTCATTCTCACAGGCCCTCAATTAACAATAAATTTTAGTCACTACTGACCTGGGATTAATTAAAAACAATAGTCTAACAACTCAGGTTAAATTAAAGAAATTCAGTAGACCAAAATAATCTTTGCAGTTTTAATACACTTTAAAACATGCCTGATTTTTTTTGCATAAAAAGACCTTAATAGCAATTTGCATCAACAGTGAAAATAGTGCTTCTGAAAACTAGAAAGTTTAATATTTTTCTAAAAAGTGAAACTCACAATAAAATATCCTCCATTTTTTGGAAGGAGGGAAGGTGGGTAGAGGGAATACAGATGGGAAGCATTCTTTTTCCATATGTCTAATTCCACAGCTATGAAATGCTGTCGGCAAATTTCATTGGGAGTCATACAATCTAATCTCATGAGTCTAATGCTTTTCTCATGTTTATATTGCTCATTTTTTTTTCCTGTTAATACAAGGTTCAAATATATAGTTCTTCCTTACTCACTTGAGATATGTTTATTCTAAGATACATTAATTTCAGCAGTATTACTTTTCCTAAAAAAAATTAAAAACCCTAGCAATCTAATAAATTAAATCTATGTTATGTACTTCAGCCTTTATGTTCATATGTCTTTTATCCCTGTTGTATGTGTATTAGGCAAACCTTTCTAAAACGAAGGTTTTCTTTGCATTTTGTTACTTAACTGGAGATATCTTCTAAACCTTCAACTTCCAGAAATTTGTGAGGAAAAGAAACTATTTAAAAAAAACCTAAGGCTGGTTAGCTAAAGACTATAGAATTCAAACATATTAGACTTCTCCCATTGTTACTTCAAGCCGTTACTAATTTCATTGGCCTATTTTGATAGTTTTGAAGTTGTATGTCACTTTATCATCTTGCAGTCTGTTACCATAAAGTAAACTGTATAGTCTGTTATACAAACCAACTAAACCAAAATCCTTATTGTTAACAAATTCCTAAGAGAAATCGTAGATATTCTACAATGTGATTATCTTTGTTCAGCTAAAATGTCATATTTACAAGCAACTCAGTGTAACAAAAACATCCATGTTTTTCAGTACGTTTATCTATCTTGAAGGATAGAAGATAAAATATAGTTCAGACATGTCTTCCTCATTAGTTTCAAAGAGTTTCATTTGCAATTGACCTTTTACTGATTCATAATGAGGCATTTAGAAATATTTTAAGTCTTGCAAAAAAGGAAATGAACCAGTGTGCAGACTAATGATAATGTTAATGAGAAACATCAGCTACTGCTTAAAAACAGGAGATCGTTTACAGTGGATAATATACAAAAGACCTGATGAACCCATGTAGCTTTTGTGTTACTGTATCTACACAGATTTTACTACAATTGCCACTGATAAGCATTTGCAAATGAGATGAGTCATACATCCCCTCCATATTCATCTCAGATTAAAGTGAACTTTACATCTGTAATATTTTGTGGGTTTGAATGGATGATAACAGGCACAGTCCAAAAGAGATTTGTATTAATATATTCTAATATTTGCATTAATATATTCTTACAGAAATACATAATCATTGTTTTCTATTGTTAAATGGATTATTAATTTCAGAACTTAGTTATTCAGTATAAGCTCTTTAAATAGAGAAATTAATAGTAGGAAGATTTTTTTTTCCTGGTAAATTCAAAATATTTTCCACATTTGTTACCAGAGAAAAGTGAAGGTGTAAGGTACATTATGCTCAGGAGAAATCAGAGAATCACAGAATCATACAATGGTTTAGGTTGGAAGGGACCTTAAAGATCATGTGTCACTCTCTTCAACATGAGTAAAAATGGATTGATTTCAATAATTTTTATTATTATTTTAGTTTCTGACCTGTGAGCAGACATTGGCTGTTTGTATTGGCAGATCCTAAAATATTGTGACTTTCTTAAAAATTATTCCCCTAAAGCTGAAAGTTTCACTACACAAAAAGTTTTGGCTTTTCTAAGTATTACTTTGTTCTGACTCAATTGATCTATGCTTAACATGCTAATTCTTACCAGGAATTAACTATTCAGGTAATATAGATTTTCTAAGCCTACTTCACAGAGAATTAAGTTAAAAGTAAATAAAATTAGAGCAGACTAATATTTGTGCAGGTAAAACACTGCTTCACTTTTGTTTTAGTGGTTCTCCAGTTACCATCTATTCTGATTGCATTTTCCATGGATTAACTGGTATGTTTACCTGACTTCTCGTCTGCTGAACTGACAGTTAGCAAGTTACTTGCTTAAATGCTGGCAAGGAGCATAAATTAAGCCATTTGTCATTGTATGCTTGTAAAATGAAATACATTTTGAACATTAGAATAAGTGCATACAGAAAACTGCTGCAAAGGAACAGCCAAATAAGTTATATTCCTATGTTTAGTAAGGTTGAATGAATGAAAGGTTGAAAAAACTCAAGATCAAAAATCTAAAATCCCACCATTTTTAAACCATCCATCCAGATTTTGAGAACAGTGAAATTGAAAAGCATCTAGTTTATCCTTTTCTTTTTTTATTTGTCTCCTGCTGAGGCAATCACAGCAACAAATTACTTCCTCTCTCTGTGTACAAAAGGCAGTAAATTTTCTTTAACCCTTCCATTCCAACACAATAAAGTCATGAAGAAAGTATTCTGAGTTATCGTTACTAAGTAGAGCACTGTCAAAACTAGACAAGATCTGAATAAATTTCCCTCACAGTTTGATCACTATGGATATAGAAATTATCATTTTCAAAGCATTTTATAAGAGATATTCTGTGGTACTCTAATATAAATCTTCATTTTATATATTTCAGAGCATCTACCATTGCAACTTATGAGTTATGAGTGATTAAAATTTACCTAACCTTTTATTAAATACATTTTATAAAAACATTAATATGCACAAAATTTCACAATTGAAAATTCGTATGCATATGGAAATTTGTAGTGGAAAAGCATTAGAGAAATCAGAAGTTGATGATAATAAGCTCTAAGGTTTTTTTTTGTCATTACAAATGCTTTTCAGTAATCTTCACAGATATTCTCAAGAAAATATAAGGTAGAATTTAGAAATCTCAAAGTCACTAGTTGTGTCTTTAGTACCATGAGAAACTACGTGATAAATATCCACTTTGATATTAATCTTTTAGTTTCAATTCTATAGTGTCTGAAAAAGATTCCTTCTGGGTAATTTAAACATTTTCCTTCACCTTCCTAAATAATTATCTTCTCTGCTTTTTTTTTGCCATATAGCTAAGCAATAGATTAATTAGTACTAGGGCATGCAATTCCCCTAGCTTCCCTAGCGCAGACATACTTATCCCCCAAAATCCTGCTTACTAATCCACTGATGTGACATAGAAATAATTGTATGCTATTGTCCCTTTTAACCATTATTTAGCTCACAGCTACACATATAACATCTAAAGACTTCAAGAGTGAAAAATGGTCAGATTGCATCAGAGTTCTACTTCAGGACTCTAAAAAGAAAATGGCTTGCCCTCTTGTTCAAGTCCCTGCTGGGAAGAAGGAATCACTAAAACTGTGGAAAGGAAAGGAAAATGTAAAAACAAAGTTTTTTTCTGAGGTGGAATATGATAAAAGAACAACATTTACTTTTTTTGGACAATTTTAAATGGCATTCCCCTTAAGATCACACCTATCAGCCTTCCAGTTCAGAAATCTGGCAGAAAGAAGAAATAAGGAAGAGCAGGCTAACAAGTTTCAGAGCATCATCAAGCATACAAAAACAAAGAGATTAAGTATGTAAAGGTCTTTTCTGAGCTTGGGAACAAAAATAATAATTTAGGTTGGAAGAAACCTCTGGAGGTCATGTAGTCCCAAGACCAAAAAAAGAAATGGCTTATTAGCTCTTCACAATGATCTGGAGTTGAATGAAATGTGACTTGAATATTAAAAAAGTGACAAAAATGCACAAAACCAAGAAGCAACGCGGCTGATATCATAGTAGAATCAGCGATCATAGTATCATAGGATATACAGAAATACATCCCCTTTGAAGTAACTAGCAGATTTTATCTTGCCAGGTAGGATCTAGAAATGAAATGTTTTAGATGAACAGTTACCACAAGAAACATGAACAAAATGCAAAGTTTCACTATTTTCAGTTTCTGGAATTATGCTAATATGTGTTTGGAATAATCAGTCTGCTGTTGCCTGAAAATAAAAATAAAATTAAAAAAAAAAAAAGAAATAAAAGGGAAGAAAAGGCAGCTGGTTGGAGGAAGATGTGTGTGAAGAAGCATATCCCAAGAGAAGCCCTGGGCCAAGAGGGCTGCATCCACCACAGGTACCTTATTTCTCCCGCTTGTAACTACAAGGTGACCTTTACTGCAACACCTACCACCCTAGTTTGAGGTAGATGGGTGCAGTAAGTCAGGGAGCCCCAGAGTCATGGACAGGTTGACACCAGAGAAGAGTGAGTCATGTTAGTCACACCAGGTGAAAATTTTCTGTATTAGTTTGGAATATGACTATTAATATTTTCTGTAGCAAAGCTACAATTGCTGTATTCTGATTTGGATGTTAAATATTTGACTCAATTTAAAAGTATTTTGAAGTTTTTGTCTGTAAGAGAACATAGTATTTAAAATGTGACAGTATTCTTATGATGAAATTCTCTATTTTGAATTAAAAACAAAATATTAAACAAATCTTAACTACTTTATGTAGAACATGATAGTCTTCTCGAGCCATTGTATTCTAGAAGTTCTGCATAAGGACAGGATGGAAAAAAAAAGAAAAAGAAAGACAGAATAATCTAACTGAACAGCTGCGTTTTCACTTGGGTAAAAAGGAGGGTAGAAGAAAAGAAGCATGCAAAAAGTATTAAGGGTTTTGGATAAGACAGTCTGGCAAGCTTGCATTTCTGCTTATTAACTTGCCCTCCCATGAGCAAGATCCACAACCTTCTTAGGCTTTGAAGGTTGCAGATACTTCTTAACAGGACTGGTTATTGACTCTTTGCCTTATTTAATAAAATGGGATAGAGAAAAAACCAAAGTGTTCAAATGAAGACTGAATTATAATGAAAAAGGAAACACAATAGTTTTATAGAATTTTGAATGCTTGAAACTGCATATGTAAGTTTTGTTGATCAAAACAATTTGGGCTTTCCTAATGTTCCTTTTTTTTTTTTCTGTTCTTCATCTTGGTGTTATAACAAAAATTTAGATGGTCTGGGCAAAACTCTATATCCTCTATTTTCCTTTGCGATGTTCAGTGCTCATATTGAAGTCAGAAAGTGAAACATGGAGAAACCTTAAAAATATGGATGTAATTATTTTTGCCATCAGAAATGCAAACACTTGCTACTCACACCCTTAGCAGTGGTTGCATCATTTCTTTAAATCTTGTTATGAATATAAGAGAAGGACATAACAGGTCTATGCATTTTAACTTGTCTAACCACCTTCTTAATTTGGAAATACGTTAACTCATTTAGATAGAGCTTGAATAGTTGTACAGCAAAAATTATTTGGAAGTGTTTAGCATGAATAATAATGTTTCAAATGAAAGTGTTTAAATCAAAACACAAATTTGTTTTGTGCATCTCATTCTGCAATATCAGTGGTGTTTTCAGAATTAGTGATTATTATGGTGCTGCTTAGTAGAGATTTTAAAGTTACTCATTTTCTTCCACAGTCTCCATTAATCTCTTCTTCAGGGTGAAGAACTTAAAAAAAAACAGTGGATTTGCAGTGTGGATATCTGCTCCAATGCATTCACCTCCATAGTCTGCAGGAAAATACCTGTTTCTCTGTCATTGGCTCCGCAGACTGCGGGAAAATATCTGCTCCACTCTGGTCTCTTCCGTGAGCTGCAGGGGAGTGTCTGCTTCTGTGCCTGGAGCACCTCCTCTCCCCTCTTCTTCTCTGACATTGGTGTTCACACTGTTTCCTCTCACACTTTTTACCTCACTCCTCACTGCTTTGTGGTTTTTCTCCATTTCTTAAATATTTTTTCAAAGCAGAATTCTTTCTATAACTTCAATGAGTCTATGCTAACCTGCTAAAGCTGTAAGCTAATATAACCAATTTTGTCAGTTGTCCCCAAAGACATTATATCCACAAATAATTAAACAAATTTATTTCATGAGCTTTCAAAAGCCTTTTTTTTTTTAACATTCTCACTTCCACATCTAATAATAGGTCAAATCTCTTGGTGAAAACCAGAATACATAGAGTGAAGCAAAAATGTTTTGAACATGTTTTTCAAAATACTATGACATATGAATAATTACCTAGCAAATAAGTGTTATTAGGAAAGCTAGAAAGATGACATTAGCTAGCATCATTCATACAAAATGTACTTCTAAATAATTGTTCCTCTTCATAATTGCTTCCCTATGCCAACTAAGCACCATAAAGCAAATCAATCAGGCTGGACAGTTGATTAAAAAGACAACCAAAGCAACAACAGGAAAATCAGAATTAATCCCAATGAATCAAAGGAAAAAAATTTTAAAAAGAAGCACATAATATTTTAATCATTGTTCATACAGCATGTAATTAAACTCAGCTATGCTGACAACTGTGCATATTTGAAAACTGTGTCTCTGTAATTGACTAATTTATATTCTCATATTTACATTTTGGAATAATATAAAGGATACTTTTTGGAAGAAATTATATATCTGCTCCAACTAAGCAGTTTTTTTATATGACACTTAGGCACCATATAATGAAATACAAAAATGCTATTTTTAAATTAGCTTCTCATTTACAAAAATACCCTTCATCTTATCCATGTTTTTAAAATTCTAATTCCCTCCCTTACTGCACATCTGTAAAACATCAAACTAACAAAACCAAAAAGCTATAAAGAAATTTTTTTCTCAGGTCCATATTCAACAAACCCTTTGAGGTCATACCTAAGTTTTTCTCCATTCTTATTTGGCCAAAAAATTAAGTTAATTGATTTAAGTAAATGTTTGATTTCTTAGGTCAATCAGAGCCTTTATCAGGGCCTTTATCCAGGGCTCTGTTTTGGGCCCAGTCCTGTTT
>NW_010182554.1:29294-29548 GCF_000695765.1 Mesitornis unicolor | reverse complement strand
GGTCTGGGTCCCCCCCGTTACCTCCCCTGGGCCCCTCGCCCCTCAGGGCTGAGGGGGACCCCGCGTTCCTCCTTCCTCCGGTGAGGCTGAAGTAGCACCCGACCCTTTCCATGGCCCTCTGGGTCGATGGGGACCCCCACACATTCCCTTCTTCCGGAGCACATATGCTATGGTTGGGGTGGGCGGCTGGCTCCCCAGATATTGGGACCTTCCTCAGCACTGGCGGGGGCTTTCTTCCTGCCTGGCTTCTCAGA
>NW_010182554.1:0-29171 GCF_000695765.1 Mesitornis unicolor | reverse complement strand
CTTTCCCCCCAGCCTTTAGTTCTCCATTATTTGCCCATAACCACCATTTTTGGGGTGTGTGGGTAGACCCATATCCCATTCTGTTTAGCATTATGGGGTCCCGATTGTCCTAATCCCCTGTGGTCACCCCCCCCTTCCCTCAAGGGGCAGCAGTGTCCCTTCCACTGGAGGTGACAGTTGGTGCCGGTTCTGCAGGAGGAACTGCCGGGGGAACCCCAACTGCCTGGTGGGCATTGGGGAGCACGTCTGGCTGGGTGAGATTGACGAGAACAGCTTTCACAACATCGACGACCCGAACTGCGAGCGCCGCAAGAAGGTATCCCCTCCCCCCTAAAAAGCATCCCCAGCCCTTCCCAGTCCCTGGCAGAGGTGACACCCCGTGTCCCCCTGTTTGGGAGAGTCTGGGATGCGGCTGTTTGTATGATATTTTCCTGACAAACAGCTGTAAAGCGGCTGCCCCAACTGCTGGATTTCTGCTTGCTCCTCCACAGTGGCGAATGACAACTGTTGCTTTCTCTCTCACGCCAGAACGCGTTCGTGGGCTTAACGAACCTCGGCGCCACGTGCTACGTCAACACTTTCTTGCAGATGTGGTTTCTTAACTTGGAGCTCCGGCAAGCCCTCTATTTGTGTCCTAGTACCTGCAGCGAGTACGTGGCTGGTGAGAGCATCTCAAAAGAAAAAGGTACGTGGTAATTGTGAAACGGGAGTGGTTTTGCTAATTTTCTCCTAAAATTTTACACACAGGCATTGGTTTTGGGATAAGTTTATCAGGAGAATTGATGGGTGAAGCTACAGCCACTTATCTGATCTCCATAATGTTGTTTTTGAGTCCATCACCTGGGTTTTAGAAGTGAACCAATCTTTATCGGAGTCATTTCTTAAATCAGAGTGATCTGATCTGGTTGAAAAAAAAATAATTGGGATTTGTTTCTTGCTAGGCTGCTTCCCAAACTTAATGGTGGCACTGGGAGTGGGAGCCCTTGGGTTGGGGCTGATCTGTGCTACCGTGTTGCTGCATTCATCCCATGGGAGGGCAAAAATGTAGGTCTCTGCCACGAATGAGGCTCCCAGCGCCCTCACATGGGATGTGATGGGCTTGGGTGATGTACCTTGACATATGGTACGGCACTGTAAGTGCGCTCTGGGTCATGGCAGCTGCCTGATTTCTTCTGTTCCTGTTTTTGTGGTATTTTAAAATTATGTTTCACCGTTTAGGGTAAAAAAGAAGCTGTTGCTACTGGATAATCTGCACACGCTGCTTCAGCTGTTTGCTCACTGCTTGTGCTGGGCGCTGTGGGATGCTTACGGTTGGACTCAATGGTCTTAAGGGTCTTTTCCAACCGAAATGGTTCCAATTCTATGATATTTGGATGTCGCTGACATGAACCGCATCAGTTCTGACCATAATTTAAAAACATATCAATGCTAATCCTTAAATTTACCCTTACAAACTAAAAACAAGTGAATTACTTGGAACAACTTCCTCTTGACTTGAATTATGTGCTGTACTTGTGCATTTTGTAATTTTTCAGACTATGAGCCTCAAACCATTTGTGAGCACCTCCAGTACTTGTTCGCCTTGCTGCAGAACAGCAAAAGGCGATACATCGATCCCTCTGGGTTCGTCAAAGCGCTGGGCTTGGACACGGGACAGCAGCAGGTAGGTGTGAGGCGCACCCCTCGAGTAATTACTGCCTTCAAAGCCCTTTTATGTTGACTTTAACATCTCTGAGCTGGGATCTGCTGCTCCTTAAAAAGTGGGGCTCTGGGTCCTTCTTGATGATGTGGGAGGTCGGGAGGAGCTCAGAGAGTAATGGGATAAGGACTAGAAGTGATGGGATGAGAAGTAGGAGTGTTGTTTGCACCCAAGCAGGGTGGCAGAGGTGCCATGAGGCCCTTTCGCAGGTGCTTTATGGGGCTGCTTCTCCCAGGTGGGTGGCTCAGCAGGGGTTGGAGGGTCCTTATAGGGTGAGGGTCAGGTCTCCAGGAGCCGGCCAAGGTCCAACAAGAGCATGTGAGGCAGGGAAAGTGCCATTAGAGAGGGGTGAGTGCCACAGACGGGTCCTGGGGGGCTGTCATGAAAGCTGAAGGGGCCTCAGGAGAAGGACATGGCATAAATGTACACTTTGAGACCTAAGAGGGAGGTTGTTGGAGGAAGAGCCTGAGTGCTGGAGTGTGTTTCCTTGGGAAGGAAGTGGTCACTGTCGCCCAGTGATACCGAAGGACAGCAGGGAGAGGCCAGACCCCATTTGTTTTCAGAACAGGAGAGCCAGGCTGGGAGAGGAAGGCCTTGAGAATGGGCATGGTGAAGCTCCCAGGGGATGGAGGAGGGGACAAATTCCCAGGGCAGCCTCATTTTTGGGGTGGTTTTTTTCCTACCTATAATGCAAGCGGGGCTGGCTTGTATTGCATGCCGAGCTTTGAAAAACGGGCAGTAACGGGACAGAGAGCTCTGCAGGAGTTTTTTTCTTTAATTCCAGAGCCCCACAAGGAGTGGGGCAGAAGTCAAACCACCTGGCACGGCTGGCCAGGAGCCAGGGTAACTCATGCTGCGGGACTCGCGCTCCTTTTAGGCAAATTCTGTGGTTTTTTTCAGTTCTCCCAACTGGTCTCTTTCTTTTTTTCCTATTCAGTTCACGCCTGAGCCTCAGCCTCAGCCTGTGTGTAAGGCTCTGGGTAATTTGCAGTAAATTAGTGACGAGGTTATGACTGGGCTTTGTGCTGCTGGGTGCTGGGTGTTGTAAATGGACTTTGGCTTTCTCTTCTAGGATGCCCAGGAGTTTTCAAAGCTGTTCATGTCGCTCCTGGAAGATACTTTATCCAAACAAAAAAACCCAGATGTTCGAAACATAGTGCAAAAGCAGTTCTGTGGAGAGTATGCCTATGTCACGGTGTAAGTATTTGGGCTTTGGGAAGAACCTTTTTGTAAATATTTAAGCATTTTAGAAGAATTTGGACGGGGGGGTGTAAATACCCCTCCTAACAGCTGGAGCAGGCAGGTAAGCTTTTTCTGAAAGATTAAGATTTTCAATGAATTTTTTTAGCTTTTAGGTTTCCTGTTTCAGTTCGTATGGTGGTTTTGCAGTTCTCCATTTGCATTTAATCCCTTAATGAAAATTTACCAATTAAACCTGCAAGTTAATGGAACGTAGAGTACTCGGGTGTCATATTTTCATTCCTGCATTCAGAGCTGTGGATTTCACCTCAGAAATGATGTATGTGAATTGTAAGTAGGTACTCTGGTTTTCCTGGTAGATGCTATTATCCTGTTACCACCTTCTTGCAGAGTTTTTGTGATGTAGAGGTGTGAACCGCATTAATTCTCACTTAATCGACTTTTTCTCCTGGTTTTATAGCTCAAGGAGTAGTTTACAAGCGACTGGGGAGTTCAGACGCATAAACAAGTGAACTGACCTTGTGTGTTTTTGTCTTTGTAAATCCTAGCTGCAACCAGTGTGGCCGTGAGTCCAAACTCGTGTCTAAATTTTATGAGCTGGAGTTAAACATCCAAGGGCACAAGCAGTTGACAGACTGCATAACGGAATTTCTTAAGGTAGGAGCTAGTTGAGTTTTGAGCCTTGCTATTAGCAAGGTGTTTTAATTCCTTTCTTCAATTAACAGCCTTTGAGATTGGTATCAGAGTGAAGAGACTGAGTTGTCTCAGTGAGATACTGCAAAAGGAAATGTTTTTTCTTTCAGAGGACCTCGAAAATGAGGATTAAGTCATGCAAGCAAGGAGTGGCTCCAGACCAAAGTGTAGCACTTAGGCATGTTTATGGCTTTAAAAGCATGTTTATGGCTTTAAAAAGCACTTGAAAGTCGCATGTTTAGTCAAAATACTTTCCCAACAAAGTTGGGGAAAAAAGTCCCTGCGTGCTTTGTCATGGATAGCACCTGGAGAATGGCTGCTTTTTGTGTTTTCTATATTGGTGCTCATCTGCATAGCAACAGGGGACATTCCCCACACTAAAATGTGCTCTCAAAAATACTGGGGAGGGCCAGGAATGGCTGCAGGAGCAGCTGCAACTGCTCTTAATTCAGCTTGAAAATTTGCCTGGATCTTAAGATCCAGCATGTTAAAGGTTCGGGGTGTGGATTCAATTAAAAATATTTAGGGCAGAACCAGCCTGAAACATGACTCTGTACCTGAGCTGTGTGGCTGTTGGGCAGCGGCTGATGCGCTCAGCAAACCGGTTGCTCTGCTTGCGGCAGGGCTGCTATGAAAAAGGACTGGTTTGTGAACACGCGTTAAAATCCTGAAACGATGAACTTCAAGTTTATCTGCTCCTCCTTCAAATGAAACAGCCCAGTGACCTTGTTTGGGGCTGTTGGAGTTTTCCTCTGGCCTAATCCTGCTGTTGGATCTATTTAGGCATAGACAGCGACTCTTACATGGTGATGTTTGTGTGGCTGAGCACAGAGGATTGTAGTTTCCAGACTAAAATGTGGCTTTACATTAACTTGGTCCATGTGAGCTCATAAAAGGGTGACTTAATTATTTTCTTTTCCCATAGCCCTCAGTATGAGCAAACTCAGTCAAGTGGAGAGCAAACCTGATAGTCTTGTAAGCGACCTGGGCTTGATTTGGTCTAAAATCTTCCTTAAAGTGAGAGCAGCCTGCTATGACCATCCTGTAAAGTGCATTTATTAGCGTACTTTTTAAACCAAGAGATTATTTTGTAAAGCAGCAGAGTAAAGACTTGAATAGTTAAAATAACTTCCACACTTTTCAGTCTCCAGCTCTTGAGTAGCTTGGACTGTTGACTTTTCAGTGGTAACCTGTTCTGAAGAGCTTTCTTTATACTCCCCAACCAGGAAGAAAAATTAGAAGGGGACAATCGTTATTTTTGTGAAACCTGTCAGAGTAAGCAGAACGCCACGAGGAAGATCAGGCTGCTGAGTCTTCCCTGCACGCTCAACCTGCAGCTGATGCGTTTCGTGTTTGACAGGTGAGCCTCTTACCGGAGCGTGTGCTGGGAAAGCCAGAGCTCCCTGGCTTGCATGGAAGCTCTTTGGGAAATCATGTGCTCTGCTTTTTTTGTGTTGGTTTGAGAGATTGAGTATGTGCGTGAGCTTCTCTGGGGATGCTCAGTGGGTTTCAAGGGGAGTTATTTTGTGATGTAAACAGTTGTTGCCATCCCCTGAACCGAAGCTTTGCCTCCCCACAGACAAACTGGCCATAAGAAAAAGCTCAACACCTACATCGGCTTCTCCGAGCTGCTTGACATGGAGCCTTTTATGGAACAAAAAAGTGAGTTTCCTGTGCTGTGTTGCATTAAATTTGCCCACTGCCCTTCAGCAGGTGAGAGGCGATCTCCTCTGAATCCCTTTTTGGTGGAAAATTATGTCAAGAGTTGTTTGAAGCCCATGTTTCAAGTAAATGCCTTGCTAAGTGGAAGCCACAACCTACTTAGTGAGGTCTTGGAGAGATGCAAGTTCAAGTGCGCTCTTTGTCTGCTGCCTTGCAAAAAGATTAAGTGCTGGGAAAGAAAAGACCTGTGCCGTTTCATCCTGAGCGCTGTGTAACTGCCGCTTTCCTTCCAGATGGTGTCTATGTGTACGAACTCAGCGCCGTCCTCATACACCGTGGCGTGAGCGCCTACTCTGGGCACTACATCGCCCACGTGAAGGATCCACAGACGGGCGAGTGGTACAAGTTTAACGACGAAGACATAGAAAAGATGGAGGGGAAGAAACTGCAGTTGGGAATTGAGGAAGATCTAGGTAAAACCTTTAAGTTGTGAGTGCCCTTTTAAAATAACTCTTTTCACCGAAAAACACGGAGGCTGAATACGTGAAGACCCCGATACTCTTAAAACAAAAATGCTCCTACGCATGCTGTCACGTCTTAGGAATGATGTGTGAAATGGCAGTTCCGTTAATTGCAGCCAGATTTTCTTCGTTTCAGCCCCGTGTGTTTACACACACCTCGTGATCAGTTCCTCCGCTCTCGTATTTCTCTTCCCTGCTGCATGGCAGATAAGATGCTGATAACTCAGGCAGCAGCTGCCTATCGGTATGGAACAGGCAAGTTGCAGCTTCCTTGGCTGCCATACAAAAGGACGCTTGGGAACAGATAACGAGATTACTTTCAGTTTCCTTAACACATTCTGTTTTTATTTCCACTGAGGTGTTTTATTTGGAGGCAGTAAGGAGTCTGTAAAAAAATCTTGAACAAAATAACAGCTTGGAAGCCAAAACAGCCTTTTTACTTCGCATTTTACTTCTCCTTTGTGGCCTTTTGTTCTACCACTGTTGGCTCATCTTGTGTGGGTGTCCCGGTGCTGCCCAGATAACTGCGTTCCCTGGATGGGACAAGGTCTTGATTTCTTGCAGAGCTTGGGCTGAGCCTGAACCTGCAGATTTCTCAGTCTGTAGTCACTGTATAGGAGCAGTTCAGCATTAAATTGTCATTTTGAGCGCTCAGATTTGCAGTTGCTCAGGGTTTCTTAGTGCAGCATGCTTTGTAGTATCAGGAAACAGGGAAGTTAATGACAGAAATTTCACTTATAATGTAAGCAGTCCATTCCCAGAAACACTGCCCCACTGGGATGCTCGTGCTTTGTTGCAACTGGACTTTACAAAATGATGCCTTTTTTGAAAACATCCTTAAATAACAGCTTAATGAAAGGACACTCTCAGATGCGTTTGCTCCTATAGTTTGTTGTAAAACCACACCAGCCTGAGCAGGGCCTTGAGCAGGCACAGGATGTTCTCCTGCCTCTCCCGCTCCCCTCCGTGTGTGCATCTGCGTGAGGCCACTTTGTTTTCAGCTCTCTTGCTAGTAAACACCTTGTTGCGTTTTATCACCACGCACAGAAACGCTGGCTGCTGCCAGAGCAGCTTTGTCATCCTGTTAATGTTTGACTACCGCTTGCTTCCAACCGAATTGTGAAGCTGGCTAGACATCTAGTGGCGTAATATAGAAAAATAAACCCCAAAAGGAAAAGAAGAGCTTCTCAGCCTTGCTTTTTAACCTCCAAAGTTACCCAGCATAGCAAAATAAGATGCAAATAAGCTGCTGTGGCCTCAATCTTGTAAAGATTTATGCTGAACCACAAGTAAATATTCTTGCTGAAATACAAGGCTGCTTGAAAAATGTAAGTAAAGCGTGTTTAGAAGTCTCTGTAGACTGGGAGCCTTAATATTTTTAGCAAGGGTTGATGTTATTTGCCTACTGCAAAGCAAAACTGAGACGACTCTGTTACTAATGCATGCAGCAGCAGGAGAAGGACGGTAACGTAAAGCAGAGGGCTGCTGTGGGGAGAGTCCTGTGGCCTGGCTGAGCAGATGGGAACAATTTAGTAAACATTTGGAGAAAATGCGAGTAAAGAGCATCTAGAAGGTCCTCTGGATGGTGTGGTGGGAGAGGCACGTTAATTTTTCCAGAATTTGGGAAAGACAAGACACTCTTCTTGATATTTCAATGTTCCATATAGAGTTTGAGATAGAGAGGGTTGCACCTTCATTTTCTTTATATCAAAAAAACTGGCTGGTTTTTGAAGCTGCAGCTGTAGGTAATTGTTTTTTCCTTGCCCAGCAATCTGGAAGCAGCAACTGTTGCAACACAAGTTTACATCGCATCACCACGTGCTCCAAAATAACCATTTCTGCAGCTGTTTGCTCTGTAAAAGCTTTGCTGCCCAACAGAATGGCTTATTTTTTTCGCATCCACAGTCACCTGTAAATCAGATTTTCTTCCCTGAGGATTTGTCTCTTCTTTGGTCCCAGGACACCCGAACAAGAGGCAGAGGGGAGAAAAGTTGTTTTTGCAAGAGCTAGTTTTGGCACAGAGAGGTTTAATTGGGGAGAGAAGAAAGGCTTTTGTAGAAGGGCGGTTCAGAACAGGCTCCTAATTTTAGTCCCTTTGAATTATGCTGCTTTCAGAAATTCTGGAGGGATTTGGGTCGTTCTTTGGGATACAATTTTGGCTGATGCCAAGCCTAATGTTTGGCAAAAAGCAGCCTGGCAGACCTCAGCAGGATGAGGGAAGCCGGCTAGGTGGCAAACTTGTCCCGTTAACTGAGAATCAGTCAGCGAGCTTGTGTGCTGATTATGTTTTACCTTCTGTACCGCAGCAGAACCTTCGAAATCCCAGACTCGTAAACCCAAGTGCGGGAAAGGCACTCACTGCTCGCGCAACGCCTACATGCTGGTGTACAGGCTGCAAACCCGGGAGAAATCCCTGACGGTCGAGGTACCAGGTAAGTGAGCTTTGACTCTCCTGGCCTCTCCATCTCGTCCTGTGATACTCCAGGTGCGCCAGGAGTTGAGGTTTTTACTCAAAAAAGTCCCTCTTACGACCTCTGTCTGGGAGCCCCAAAGGTGCTGTATGGAGAGAGGGCTTTCCTAGTGCTTAAATAATATCAGCCTGATTATATTATTTAATATCACCCTGTGCCCGCTCAGACCTCTCTGTCTTAACCATCGAGACAACATCAAGATCGTCCTGTTGGGATTCGCAGCCAGGATCCCACAGGAACCGCCCGGGTTCCTGAAAGCGCAGGAGAACAGCGTGGTTAAATGTCATTGGCAGCACACGTACTGCGCTGGAGGTGAATAATCCTGACAGATGTCAGGTCTCTGCTGCGAGCACTTCATCTTTGCCATGTTGAGAATAAACGGCATGAAAGTAAGAGGATGTGAGCCTTTCACAGGAGTTTTTGTACAAGCGCGTTCGTGTCTTGCTTTAGAATTGCTGGGGGTGGCAGAAATCCCTGTAGGTTTGGCCTGCGGATTTAATGATGCTTCACGTTCGCGTGCTGCTCGATTAGAAATATTAATTAGGCCCCTGGTGCCGATGAGGATGGAGGTGTGTTCCACCTTCTTCCCTCTTCTGTGAAGTGGGGACAGCGGAGGTGGCGTGTCCCCTTTGGACCTCTGCTGTTTGGATGCAGAGGGGGTAAATCATACAGCTTTTTGCCCCCCTACTCACAGCACCAAACCTTTTCCAGCCCCACCACCGCTAAAACCCACCCTCTGAGCCGCACGGCTTTGGGAATTAGTGTTAATTCCTGCCTTTTGAGTCTGTTTCGTGAGCTCTCTTGCGCTCCCTTTCCTCCTACCCCTCTGCCCAAAACAATAACTCAGCAAAAGCTTCTCCACCCAGCTCCAAATTCCTGCACAGCCCCGCGGTTGCCTTTGTTTCCCGTGGACGCCTGCCAGGGAACAGGGAGCGAAGGGCAGCAGTCGAGCCCTGCGGTCGCGGGGAGGTTTCATGCAACTGTAAATTTGAGGCATTTTGCTTTGATGCTGTTAAAAGCGGCTTTTCCGGGACGGTGGAGAGCTGTAACTTGGCTCTGACCTCAAGGAGGTCAAGCTGGTTGTTTTTTAATGCTGTGTGTTCTTCAAAGGTGGATACTGTGTTCTCTGGCCACACAAGCGTTAACTTTTCGGAAATATTTCAGGTCTTCAAAATACTGCTAAATAGGAAAAGACTTTAGATAAGCACTGCTTTCCCCCTCCCTTACACCATTCCTGTGAGGGAAGTGTTTTTTATCTTATTTTTTCCCCCTGCTGAGGTTTGGTTTGTTTAGGTTTTTTCCATCGGCGACAGCAGAAATTCCCATTCCCGTCGACACTAGGATCTGCCCCAGCTTATCTGCCATCTCCTGAGGGCTTTTTGCCCTTGGCTTTGCAACGTGCTCAGGCCCTTCTCGCTCTGATCGCATGTACCCGTGGGGCTGCACCTCAGGACAGGCTTCAGGTGTATCCGTAGGGCACAAAGCTCCCGCTTCTGCCCTGGGAATGGCTGGTCCTTGGCAGCGCAGAGGAGCTGCTTTCAATAGGAGGCAGAGGAATAACAGGGAGGGAAAGCGTCCTGCCGTGCTCCGGCTCCGCAGCCTCTCGCCAAACCCCGTTGCACTTCACACTCCTGCCAGCGCTCGGCGTAGGCTTCTTAGGAAGCAAAGGGTTTCTCTTGACGCAGGAACCAACCCCGAGTAAATGATTTTCTTGGGCGCCCTTGTATTGCGCAGGACAGTTGCTTTTAATCATCTACAAATCTTAAATATTGGCGAGAGCAACATTTATGCACTTGGCTTTCGGAAAGACATCGTATGTCAGTAGCCGTGTGGAGGAATTCTTTGGCTTGCTTGTTATCCCCAGATAACTCATCGCAGGGATAATTAACATAATTGGCATTTTTCCTTTGAATGACTGCTTTTTGCTTCTTTCCCGACAGCTTTTCTGCAGGAGCTGGTTGAGCGGGATAACTGCAAGTTTGAGGAGTGGTGCAACGAAATGGCCGAGATGCGCAAAGAGAGCGTGGCCAGGGGCAAAATCAAGCATGAAGAGGTGAAGGAGCTCTACAAAAGGTTACCCGCTGAAGCTGGTCTGTAAGATATTGTGGTAATATTTTGTAGTAGACAGTTGTTAAGATTAGTGATGTTTTGTGACTAACCCACGACTCACTTCTGTGGCCTGATGCCTTCGCCTGAAGGCATTAGCTGTAGCCCTCTCAGAAAAGGAGAGCGATCGCTGTCTGTTGTTGCTACGTGCATGCTCAGGATTTACTTTTCCTCATGTTTTTCTGCCTTAACCTATTTTTCTCCTTTTTTTGCTCATTCTCATGGCCTCTGGCGTCGCTAATTCCCTCTTGCTCCTTCCCCATCAGTCACTCTCCTGTGTGCTTCCATGCATTTCGACTCTTTTCTTCTGCCTGGTGAGCAGCTCGTCTTGTTAGCGGTTGGTAGCATCGAGGCAGAATAACTGCCCGGTCTCAAATGGCCAACTCACATCAAGTTTGGGAGCTGATGATCCGCATTAATCGGCAGGTAACAGGGTACGAGAATGCCTGGCCTCCAGCAGAAAAACGATTCGAGTCATCCTCGAAGCGCCACATCTAAGCTTCGTAGTCCATCCGATGAGTGACTGGGGTTAATCCTTTCCTGCCACTCCTTGTGTCTTGTCATCCTGGCATGTCTGAGTCCAAGAATTTTTATTCCCCTCCTTGTTTTTCTCTCCCGTCTCCCTCAAAACAAGCATAGGAGCACTTGCTCTGTCCATCCAGCGTGGGGAGTTCCTCTCCACTGTGCACCTCTCCTCAAAACTGCAGGAAGTTTATAACTAAAGACTTCAAAATGCATTAAATTGTGTAGCATGTTAGACAATTTGATTTTTAGCTTTTAATATTCCTTGCTTGATGCTCAGAATCAGCAGTAGCGAAGAGCAAACTCCTCGGCTTCCATAAATGTTTGTGTCTTCAATTTGTGAACCCCGTCTTGCAGACAACGGGCATTTAACTCACAAACAGGAGAGTGTCGCAGCTCATCTTCCCAAGTCCCACAAGTCTGAGCGGTGTTCAAATGTCACTGTTAAATCAAAGTTGTGGTGCAGGTATGAATCTGCCGTGAGTCACCATTAAAAAGGAGCAGCAAGCACAACTCTGGTGTGTTTTCTCTCCCCCTCAGCAGAAACAGAATAGTTTGCTCTTGGCATTTTGAACTCGACAGAGGAATAAATCCCAAAAAGATGATTTTTACAGGTGCAGGTAAAACTGGAAGGTAAAATCTGAAGATGGCAGGACCTGAAGCCCTCCCCTGAGGGCACGTCCTGGGCGCAGCAGCTTGCCAGCACAGCTGGAGGCAGCGTTATCCCAGAGCTGCTCAGGGTCCGATCCCGCAGGACTCTGGACGCTCTCTGCAGCTGTGCAGACATGTTTTTCTGCCAGCTTTGTGTAGCCTGCCCCAGAAAAAAAAAAAAAAAGTACTTTCCGGGGGAGGCAGCTTTCATTCCAAACTAACAAACCATTTCTGACAGCGTTGCGATTCTCTGGAGGTCACGGCTGTGTATCTCTGATGGCGTTGTGTAAGATGAAAACGCTGCCCATGTATCCCGCAAAGGAGAGCGGGTTGGAAACCCGACTTCCCAAATATCCAGAGCAAGCTGGGAGGCAGAGTGTTTTCCTGTAGCTTCCCTGTTGCTCCTTTGTATGAAACATTATGGATTTGTGTTTGTTTGATAAATGTAACTAATGGTTACGTTTTCTCTCGTTTTCAGAGCTGCCCTCCTCGCATCAGCAGAATTGGCTTAATTTCCTCCTAATTTCCCAATCATCTCGCAGTAGGGTTTCCACCTCAATGTGGGGTCTCGGTATTGAGATGCAGGGGTTTCACACAATGCTGTTTCACTGCTCACACAGACCCTGACCCGCTCCTGAACCTCGCCTTTGTGCGAGGTGTCTCACCTTTAGCAAACAAGAGTGAACCTGCTACTCTTGTTTCAGAAAAAAAACCCCCATGCTCCTACTAAAAAACTCAAGCAAGTTTCCATTTGCACTGTAAATCTTAAAATGCGTGAGTGTTTCTCACCCAGAATTGTAAGCACAGCCCAGCATAACACTGACATTTTGGGTGCTAAAGGGACAGGGCAAACATTGACCTCATCTCTTTGCTGTTGTTGCCTTTCATTTTTCAGTTTGCCCCGACTGAGCTCACTCTGTTAGAGCCTTTAATGTATGATCATAATTTAAATTTTATATTTTTCCCTCGATGAGCGATAGGAAAGCGTTCCCCTTTCCTCGACTGCTCTCCAATAAACCCCTAAAGGCTTTGCAGTCTGAAAGCACTCCTACTTGGCGTGCTCTGCCGTTTTGTATTGATTGCCTGAATTTGAAATGATCGCTTGTTCTTGCATATCTTAATTTTGCGTAGCTCCTGTCTTCTGCATCTGCGATACCGAGATGAGATTGGATGGGGGAGGAAACTGTATCAGATGTTTGAAAATTTGTACCGCAGAGATTTAATCAACAGCAATAGCCTGTTAATTTTTAAAAGTACTGTTGAATATCAGAGTAATTATGAAATCCCATCTGCTGTATTGTGTTAGCTGACACGTCCGGGCTTGTTTCTCTTTGTGTTTTTTCCCCTCCTAGGTTCCCCCTATGACTTCATCTCCCTCGAATGGCTGCAGAAATGGCTGGATGAGTCTACTCCTCCAAAACCCATAGATAACACAGCCTGCCTGTGCTCGCATGGCAAACTCCATCCCGATAAAATATCCATCATGAAGAGGATATCGGAGTACGTGGCTGACTTCTTCTACAGGCGATACGGAGGAGGGCCCCGGCTGAACGGTAAGGTGTCGGGCTAGAAAATGCCCTCCCCAAGTCACGTTCTCATGTGCTGAACGTGTTCTAGGGCCTTGTTCTGGTCCCAGCCCCACCTTATGCCATCCTTTACCATTGTAACTTTATTTCTTTGCTGTGCTGTTATTTCCAGATGTTTCTTTCTTTAATATCACTTAATTACGTTAGCATTCAAACAAATGGTCTGATTGCAGAGGATCTGTTTCAGACTCGAGTTTTGCTCTGTCTAGGAAGAGCCATGCACGGAGTAATTTCTGAGAAAGCAGTGGTGCACTCAGGTTAGAAAACAAAATACGTGGACGGTTTTATGAATTTGATTCTAGAAAATAACAAAACTTGCACACACCACCCTCGCCAGACTCTTCAAACCCATTTTCCATGCCTGCGGCACCTACAGCTCCTGCGTGGGCAGTGTTTCTTGGAGCATGTGGATCTGTGCTGCCTCTTGCCAGCAGCCTGTGCTCCAGAGCAGCGTGGATGCGTGCAGGCCAGGAAAATCATTGACAGTTTCACCTCCAGCCTGTCCTGAGCTGCCTGGTCTGAGGGAGGCATGTACCTGTTAGCCTATGTGCTTGTGTTGCAGGCATTTCTCACACATTTTGATTTTTGGGGTCAGCCCAGCCCCTGCAGTCTTTGGGCATCCCTTAATCAAGCCCTAGGCTTAGTTTCTTTTATAAAGGAGCTCAATAACTCCCACTGAGACCAAATTAGCTCAGCTCCTGCTAGGAGCTTATAGGGGAGAAAGGCAACCAGCAGAAACTGCGGTGACGCAGGCAGCCTTTGTAGGGGAAGAAAAAACAGGCCAACGTTTATTAGTCAACTGGAAGATCGCCTGCAGGTTTTTTTTGTTGAGTATGGTTGGGAGGGGTGGATCGGATGCGCTGCGTTCTCCGAATTGCTTCCCTGGATGTGCCCTCTTGCTCCTAGATGAAAATACCTGCCCAGCTGTAGGGTTTCCACTCCTGTTGGTCCAGTGTGGCTTTCCAGGAGGGCTTTTTTTTCCCTGGGTTTAGCTTGCAAAGTGCTACGATAAAGGGTTTTTTCCTTGAATATGCCTAAACTGCCCTGCCTTTTGACTCCCATGGCTGCCTGTTGGTGTGACCTGGCTCGCAGCTGTAATTGCAAACTGTTGATACCAGCTGCGGAGAGCTGTAAAGCTAGCGGAACAGATCACACCTCATCTGAAGCATTTTACGCTTATTTAAGCTTCAGATGTGGCCTGATCTGGCAGTAACCCCGGGGATCTCCTCATTTACATGGGAAATCTACAGTTATGAGGCAGGATAGTTGGTGCCCACCTGCCTGAGCACCCTCAAACCAGCGCGAAGCTCAGCTGTGCAATAAATTGTGTTTCTTTTTCTCCCCACCCCAGTCAAAGCACTTTGCAAGGACTGCGTGGTAGAAAGGTGTCGAATCCTGCGACTGAAAAACCAGTTAAATGAAGACTACAAAACCGTTACGAACTTGCTGAAGATAACAGTCAAGGGGTATGTCAGTCCCAACGCTTTCAACTGTCAGAGATTTTTTAGTAGTGCTTAAACAGCTTTTTCCTAAAGATTTTACTGTTCTCGCTCCAAAGGGGAACAGAGTTGTGATTCACCTTGCCAACGCTGTTCTCTCTGTGCAGGAACGACGGGTTTTGGGTTGGAAAGGCGTCCTTGCGGAGCTGGCGTCAGCTGGCTTTGGAGCAATTAAATGAGCAAGACGAAGATGCAGAGCACAGTAATGGAAAAATGAATGGAAACGCACAAAACAAAGGTAATTCTGCTGCTGTGGAGACCCACCAGCTCTGACTGCTACCTCCTAACAAAAGACACGTCAGGTGTTCCTGTAGCTGTTTTTCTTCCCTTGTATGAGTAGGGAGGAAAGGATAATAAATCAAATAACACCTTCATTTAAGGAGATTTTTATTTGATAAGCTTCAAAACTGCTGGGTGATCTTCGTACCCAGAGAAGAAGATGAGGTAATAAGTAGTTTTACAAAGCTGTGTTAAATTACCACCCCAGACACATGATCTTTTCATCCGCTTTTATCTGAATGAGAGAGCACAGGGGAGGAAGAAACATGAAATTACCTTGGGGAAGGAAGGAAGATGTGTATTGTGAAGGTCTGTGGATGAAACGACACAGCTGGCAAAGCAGCTCTGGCAAAACACAGCCTAGAAAAACCCCCAATAATTAATAACTGGACTCTTCTATGTCCATATCGTGAATCTGTGAGAATAGGTGTGTTTATTAGGCTTGTGCTCTTTAAACGTTTGGAAATTGGATATTTTGTTGAGCTTTTTGTTTTGTCACTGAGGACAAGAGGCTTGTTTGAGTGAAAGTGGAGATGATCAGCTAATGGCATTGATTTGGGGCTTGTGGAAGGCTCAGAGACCACCAGATACCGCAGCCCTCCTGACAGTATCTGTGAGCTGGCGCTGCTCGTGGAGTGTTCATTGAGAAAAGGGGACTTTTCTGCTCAGTTACTGCTCCTCAGTCTTTGGGGGTGGCCTTGGTTTCACGACAGGTTGCAACTCCCAGTAGTATGTTTGAATCACTCACAAGCCAACTTGCTTGTCAGGCATGTCCTTAGAGACTCTTACTAACACATCCTTGTGCTCATGATGCTCCAATCCAGTGGCCAGGCTTCTGTCTGTGGAGCTACGGTTCTTAACTATAATTTATACGTTAATGTGGGGATTGTCAGACCCCGGCAGGCTCCCCATCGGCAGCATCTGGTTTAGATCTGTATCCTCCAAGAGCGGACTGATATTTTGCCAGGAAGGTTTCTGCTCCCTGCGCTCTCACCTAGATGCTGTTTAGGTTAAACTCCGAGATCCTTGGGAGCAGTGAACCCCTGTGGTGCTTTAGCTGTAACAAATGCGTCCTTTGTAATCTCACAAAGGACCAGCTTGTGCTCCATACACTTCAAAGAACTCCTATGTGGCCTGTAGGCTGTAATCCCGCCTGCCCAGAGGCCAAGACATTTGAGAATAACAAATCGGCTTCCAAAGTTTCCCTTGGGTTAAGGGTTTTGCTGCAATTTGAAAGGCAACTGAGCTACTTTCCCTCAAAGACTTTTCCTTTCCTTGGGAGGGAAACTCTGCAATCTTCTTGTATTTCTCTTTTTTTTTTGTTAATTAGATGACTCAAATGAAGAGAAGAGAGAGGAGGAAGAGGAGTTAAATTTTAATGAAGACATCGTTTGCCCACATGGTAAGTCTCTATGGGGGATTGAGCTGAATATATCTGTTGTTTCCCACTGCTCAAGACATTAACCTCGTAGCCTTTGCTCCATCTAAGGCCAGCATGAGTGGTTACTGAGGAAATGTGCTTCATTCTCATATGCCTGGCATTTCTTGACATTCAAACTTCGAGCTTTTATTTGCGAGCGCTATCGCATTGCAGTCCGAGTTTTGTGAGGCAGTGAAAGGGATGTAAACGCAGAGAGGCTCAGATGCTGTGGGAAATGTTGGACTGGAGAAGTGGACATCTCTTCCTCTTGCTAACAGAGCAACATGATGGAGCGAGGGCAGCACCATGGATCTGCAGCTGCTTGGAGGCCCAAAAGTATTAGGAAAAAAAAAGGGGGGGTGTAAATTAGTCAAGGTGGGAGCTGAGAGTATCCACTTATTTTCTTGGTTTACACAAAAACGAGAGCACTTGCCCAACAACTGCAGAAACATGGCCTTATCTGCAAGCAACTGGGACCTCGAAGGATATCGTTTTACCAACCTGCTGTGCTTTGGTCTCCGTTTCCATGAGGTTTTGACCCGCTGTTGGTTGTTTTGCAAAGTGATGGTTCATTAGCTACATCCTTGTTGTTTAAATTAAGGCTGTTCAACAACCCTGTCGTTTAAATCTCACTTTTTTAGCTTATATGTCACTCCCAGACTTAACTCTGTCTTAGTATGCTCCTGTTTGGAGGCATCAGTTTTCCTGCCAGGGATGCTCAATCTTGTTTCTAGTAAGAAAGAAATGTGCCATAAATTAGCAACACGTCTCCTGTCATCAAGGCTAATCAAGGATGTAGAGTAATTACTTGATAAAGCGTCATTTTAGAGCAGTGTTTAAGCACTTTGTCGCGGTGTTTGCTGCTTTCCAGAGCTTTTAACGCCGTGTTTCCCCGTTGCCGCGAGGCTGCTGCTGTGAAATAAAAGCATGCAGCGTGGTGATGAAACGTTTAATGTAGCCAGACACGATAAAAATAGGCCAACAGGCCTTTGAAAAAGTACTCTGCTGGTAAATTGCTAGTTGATCTGGGACTTTGGGTCATATCAGAATGAATAATTTTAAATATGGGGGCTGCCAGCAGGTCAGATTTCATCGTCTTGAGCTGACCTCTGGTTTCTCATGAAAAACAGCCTTTCCTCCTTTAAAATTGCCCTCTGGAGTGTATTGGCAAATCTGCAGTCTCGGTCATACAGCCTGAATTTTTGCTGTGGAGGAAGTGCCTGCCTTCATGGTAGGCTCTGGGAAAGCCAGCGCTTTATCTGTGAGGTCTGGCTGGCCTCCAGAAATGCCATCCGGGCCTTCCCTTAAGAAGTCCTTTTGCATCTTCGCTGCAATTTCTTGCTCTCTGGTAGCTGCCCGACACCAGCGAATCATTTTTTCCAGATAGCAAGTTGAGGGTTCTTTGATATCCGTGCCCGAAATATGTCCTCAGATGGCGGGAGAGGGAAGCAGGGTCAGCAGCGGTTAGGATCATCATCTTCCAGATGGTGAAGCACTTGTTCCCTGCACACCCAGCTCTGATTTTTTTCACCTCTTTTGCTCAACAGCGTATTAATCTGTTTTCATTAATCACGCGGTGTCAAAGCACTTATTTGTACAAGCTTGGTTTCCCCCCCATCCTTGCTGGCTCTGGAAAGCAGCCTGGTCCTGCCTCTTCGTATGGTGAAGCTGGGCCACTTGGTCATGTTTGATGCAGAACAAGTGGCCAAGCACCGCATCGAAGCGGTCCAGCCCGACCTTTTGTTTATGAGAGGAAAAGCAGGAGGGGAAGCGTTGCTATTTTTTCCCCTTCGGGAGCTGGCAGAAATCCAGGCTTGGCTGGAGCCAGGAAAGCCGATGGGTCCGTGGGGCTGAGGAGCTGCTTGTAATGTTAAAGAGCTACTGGCGGGTGGGGAAGAAGGAGCCTTTTCTGCCCGGCTTCTTTCTGTAGCTCTTCAGGCTATAGAAAAGCAGATAATAAGGTATCGTGCCCTTTGCTGGGCACCGCTCAGTGCCACAACTTCGCACTTGCTGTTCTGCTTCCCTTTTGCTGTTGAAATCCGTGTTGAGGCACGAATATTCCCGTGCCGCATCCAGATCCGGTTTGCATCTCGATGTTGCAACCTTCGCTTCTCTCTGTTTCTCGCTGCGGCTGTGCCTTGACTTCCCAGCTGCTGTCTCGCAGGGAGATGCGGTTGTGTTTTCCCCTTGGCAATCATCAACCCTGACACAACCAGTCAGATCCCCAGGCCCTCGCCTTTTCCAGTTTTCCCAAGCCTTGTTTATCGGCTGGAGCACGTGTTGTCATACATACAGGCGGTGTCCAAAGGCCTGAGCGTGACCTTTCTGCGATGGCTGTTGCTAAAATGATAAATGCCTCGTGCTAAACCCTTCTTTGAGTTTGTTTTCTTTTTTTTTTTAGCTGAGTGTCAGGATAAATAATACAGCAGGCAAGTAGTCTGGGAAATAGCTGGTAAATCTTGCTTCAGATCTTCAGACCCCCATTATTCCCTGCAGCAGATCTAGGGTGCAGAATCTGTCCTTTCCAAATTTTGATGTGCTTGGATAGGGCACACGAAGCCATCTGAGATGTTACAGTGGTAATTTTGTTTTTCAAAGGTGTGGAAAGCACCTGGCTCCCGTTTCATGGGGCACAGGGTTATTCTGCAGCTGGGTAAATGGAGTTGCTGTAAAGATGTAGCTATAGGTAGTCAAGATCAGAACACAGTAGCCCTGTGCCCTCTTTGGCTTGCCCTTGCTTTTCCCAGTGTTTCTTTATTGCCACTTGTATTTGGTCAGCTGCTTGGGTTCGTGAGCTTGGAAATCTGGAGGACATTTGTATGAATTAAAGTCATATTATTTTTTTTCCTGTCTAAACAAGGAACTGATAAAGTTGAAGGTGACTTTGTGTATTAGTTGCGCTCTTTTTTTTTTGCTGACATGGTGTTGGCTGAGGAGTGCATTAATATCTTCCCCCCCCATAATCTCTTAAATCTGGTTAGGGCTGCAAAACACTGCTGAGCACATCGAGAGCAAAGCCCTTCTCTTGGCTGTCTCCCTGCAGGTGACCTGTGCATCTCTGAAAATGAGCGGAGGGTGGTTTCCAAGGAAGCCTGGGAGAAACTCAAGCAATATTTTCCAAAGGCCCCCGAATTCCCAAATAACAAAGAGTGCTGTTCCCAGTGCAAGGTATTTGAATGTCAAATAACATTACCCTTTTGTTGACTGTAAATACGCAGTCATATTTCTGTTTTTAACACGACCCGGTGCAGCGGAGAAAAGCAATGTCACCTTTTAATAGCAGCTAAGAACTGGCGCTGTGCTCTAATTAACTGTTTCGTGCAGATTTTGGAGCGTGAAGGAGAGGAAAACGAAGCTCTGCATAAGATGATGGCCAGCGAGCAGAAGACTTCTCTCCAGAACCTGTTCCATGATAAGTGCAGGCCTTGCCTGGGCAGCTGGCCTCAGGTACGTGCAGGAGGGTGACCAGGGGAACACCGTGGGGCTTGGGGGAGGTTTTTATTATCTTTTATCCCTCTCCCTAAAAAAAATTTGCTTGAGGCTGCCTGATGATCATTCACTGGGTCTGAGTGAGACGGTGCCTGCGCTGGGAAGTCCGTGCCAGCGGAGCTCACACGTGTGCTGTGCCGAGGTGTGATTCCCCCCGATTAGCTGTGCTGGCTTGAAGCCCTGCTCAAGATACACGGGAGCGGTCGTGTGCCAACATAGCTGCTGCTGGCCTGGAGTCAGCTTGATAAGCAGTGACAATATTGCTGCTGTGGTTATATCTGTCCCTAGAAAGACCAAAATGGTGTGGCCGTGCCGGCGGAGACGATTTTCCACCATTCTCCATCTGCCTTCCCATTCAGGCCAGGCTTTTGCTGCAGGTCAGACAAAATTCACATATGCTTTAGCATCCTCTTACATCCCAGGATCTTCCCTAAATGCTGAAGCCCTGTAAATAAGAGCAGTGGTCATGCAGGACTTCTTGTACCAACTTCCCCTCAATCCAAGTGTGCAGCAGCTCTCCAGGAGCTTCTTGGGGCTTCGAGGAGGCTCAAAAGAAATGGCACAAGCTGTTGGCTCCACGCCCTGGCTCCCGGACGTCTCGCAGTGCTGCTTAATGATTGACTCTTAGATCCTGCCAAGCTGCTTTGGCAGGTGTCTGCCTCGGTGGCTCCTACATGCGAGGGCAGCCTGCTGCTCCCGGTGCCTTCTTCAGCCAGGAATAAATCTTGAAGGCAGCACAAATCTGTGTCTTGGAAGCTGGGAGCCCCAAAAGAGTTTAAATCGAAAATGGAGAAGGTGATGGAAAGCTGGAGCCCATCACCATGGGTCAACTGGAAATACAAGGGTCTGTCCAGGCAGTGAGGCTACGTCCTCTGCTCCCTTTAAATTTAAAAAAGAGCTGAGGATCTTCCCCTCGAGCTTTTTTGAGTTTTCCTCATCCAAAACAGTTGAGGTTCATGGGAAGAAAATAAGCGGAGCGGTTGAATCTAGAGGAAATGAAGGGAGATTTTAAAAAATATATATATTCCTCAGGTGTGCTGAACTTTCATGCAGAAAGATAAGAGTGAGCCCTTAAATCTGCATTAGTGAGAATAGGTGAGCACGGAAATGATTTTGTCATCCAGCTCTTAGTCTGCTTCTGGTCAAAAAGCCTTCTAGGTCCTAATTCATGGCAAATCATCTGGGGTAGGAAAGCAGTTTATCCCAAAACCACTGCCTCTTGAAGGTGCAGGACTGTGGTTTTGTATCTGTGCTGCTGCCAAAGAGAGAAACTTTTAGATTATGATGGGTGAAGCAAATGAGGGAGGTTGGGGTGGTCTCACCCCACACCCATGGGGGTGCAGAGAAGCATCTGCTTAGGACCCTGAGTATGCGGCAAGAGAAAAGACGATGCTGGGGAGTCTGAGCTGGTCCAGGGAAATGACCATTTCCTGCTGTGAATTAAAGGTAATTGGATCTAAAGCTGAATTAACTTTGTAATAAACACGAGATTAGTAATGTAAGTACTTAGTACTTGATCCCAAATTATTTTACTTGGCTTTCCCGGTGCGCTTGGATGGAGTTGTCATGGTAAAACCGCTGAGGTCTCGGAGAGAATGAGCGCTGCAGAAAAGGCTGAGCAGTCATTGCTTCTCTGTTGTTGCACTAATTAAAAATGATCCTTTTTTTTGGTGTCTTTTCACCTCCAGGAGACAGATGAGCTGTATATCGTTTCGCAGTTCTTTGTAGAAGAGTGGAGGAAATTTGTCAGGTAACTTGGCTTGAGGTTTTCAGTGCTTTTTCTTCCTTTTTTGCTGGGACAGTAGATAACGATTTTTGCTTTTGGATCCTGGTGTGGTTTGCCTTTGTAGAAACAAGGAAGCTGATTTTTGCAGCACTCCTATCAGTCGTAATACGTTGTAAGAAACCGAATTTCCTTGTTTACTGTGTCTTAACCAGATGGTCGGATTAGATAGTAACCTGATTAGTTGTTTTTTCATCTGTCTGGAGCCGTATCCTAGGCAAAGGTCACCACTCAATCCTGTTTCCACGGGCTGCTGGTGGCAAGAGATGGAAATCTGTGCTAGATAGGGGAGTAATTTTGCAATGTGCAGGAACGTGGATCTGATTTCCTCCTCGGCAGTAGTTGAATATTCCCTGTTGGAATGCCTTCTGTAAATGCACCTGTGATTTCTTCTTGGCTGCCCTGCAGAGCTGTGGTTTTTGTGAAATAACCTGACCCAGCTTTGCAAACCGCTTTCCTTTGCCCACACAGGAGGCCAACGCGATGCAGCCCTGTGTCCTCGGTAGGGAACAGCGCGCTCCTCTGCCCCCACGGGGGTCTCATGTTCACCTACGCTTCCATGACCAAAGAAGACTCCAAACTGTGAGTTTCTTCTCTTCACGCATCTGCCTTTGCCGAGTGCCTTCATCTCTTGTGAGCCTCGGGGAATGTTCCTGGAGGCTCCCTGAGCTGCAGCAGCATGAGGAGCAAATGCTTTTCCTTGAACAAAATGAACACAGATGCTTTCTCAGGCCCACCTTAGCCTTCGTGCAAGGCAAGACCTAAATTGTCAAAGGATGCTGGGTCAGGATAAAAAGAGAGCTTACTTCAGCTTGGCTAATTCCTAACAATAAACTACCCTGAGTTTGACCGGTGCATAGAAACATCCAGCTTCCTTACGATTTGCTTTCCTTGAGACTTGCCCCCGGAGCGCTGGATGCTGGACTGGAGTTCATGCTCCGTAGCGTTGCTTCTGCAGTGATGCAGAACTAAAAGCAGCAGATCTTCCACTCCTCTCCTCCTCCATCCTCCCTGCGGCGCGACTGAAGCAGAACAGCGTCACTAATAACGTGCTACTGTTTCCCCGTTATCTTGGGCGCACAGGCCCTCCCGTGTAGCCAGAGTTAGGAGTTGATTTTGCAGCTTTTTCTTTCATGGACAGACTAAAAAGAGAAGGGAAGACTGTTCAGAAGCTCGGGGCTTGGCTTTTCCATGTCATAAAGCATGTTCTTGTTCCTTTGCACAGTATAGCTCTGATATGGCCCAGCGAGTGGGAGAGGATTCAAAAACTCTTCGTCGTGGATCACGTCATCAAAATCACCCGAACGCAAGCTGCCGGGGCCGACCCCGAGAGTGCTCTTTACACCTCTGAGCCCCGTGAGTGCATCTTTGGCCTTTCTCTGTGCTCTGTTATTTTGCTAATGGGTGCCAGCTCCCTGGGAAGTAGCTCCTTTTTGGCTAAGTGTCAGGTGTAAGGGGATTGTGGTAAATGCAGAGCTCAGCGGATACCCCTGGATATGGGAGCTGCTCCAGTTTAGCAGTGAGAGGCATTGGGCAGGTGCATGTACTCTGTGTCTCCAAGGAGTTGAAGCAATTAAATGCATTTTTCCTTTTTGCCTCCCCAGAACTCTGTCCGGAGTGCAGGGAAGGGCTGTTATGCCAACAGCAGCGGGACCTGCGTGAATACACCCAGGCAACCATCTACATCCATAAAGTGGTGGATAATAAAAAGGTACGAGCTCTCCCCCTCGGTCCTTGCTCATCCTGGCTCCATTTAGTTTAACAGAAACCACACTGAGTACCCAATTAGTGAAGCCCATCACAGGCTGCAGTGTTCCCGTGGCACTGGGACCTGCTGCTGGGGATGCTGGGTGGCCGGTGCTGGTGGTGGGCAGGGCTGCTCTCTGTGGGCAAAAGGCTCCCAGCTCTGCAGCTCGTGGAAGCTGTCGCTTTGGCAAAAAGGGCAAATGGGAAAACTCTGGCTGTAGCTGCTCTGAAAATTTGGTCTCCTCGAGGCTTCCTTTTGCCAAACTGAATCCTTTGTGTTACCAGGTGTCTTCATGGATCTTCCCAGCTTTATTTTAGGTGATGTTGTAACCATTTCTGCCCTCCTAATCGTGTTATCAGGCTCTTACCTGTTCTCCTCTCCCTCCAGTATTTGTCATTTCCTTTCTTGGTTGCTCCAGTGACATTTATTCCTAGAGAGAAATAAGCTCTTCAAACTCCATGCTGATCAAACAGCAGTGAACTTAGAGATGGTTTTCAGGATCCCCTACGAAGCCGTGAATTAAATCTCTGCTTTACTGCTGCCTTAAGGGATCAGCATCAGGTCTGGGATGGACTTTACAGGTACCCAGAGGCTGGTTACTGTAAGGCTCCTCCTTATGGCTCGTTTTATGCTTTAAGGGGGAAATGAAGGCCCATGAGCAAGCTCAGATAAAGATGTTCCCTGCACCTTTGCAGCATGGGGGTGGTTTTTTTAGCCTCTCATTGATTTCCACCTCCCTGCCAATCCAAGGGAGGAGCTGGAGCCTGGAGAACCGCAGGGTGCCGGAGGCTGGATGGGTTTTTGCCTTGGTTGTGAGATGTGGAGCACGCAGTGCTGTCTGGAGCCGTCAGCTACGGGTTTTCAGGCTTGCTCAAGGCTGAATCTTGGCTCTGGCACAGAGGAGGGTTGGCTTTTTTTTTCCTGGTGCCGGACAGGACCGTGCTCGCATGTAGGGCTGGCAGTAAAACAGGCAGCTATTCTTTGAGCAGCTGGAGCTGGAGAGAGGGGGCGAGAGCTCGCCTGCGCGCTCCCTCATTACCAGGGCGGCCTGGGCGAGATGCGACGCAGCAATAATGCCGCGAGGGCTGCGGACGGCAGCACTTGAAGCCGCTGCTTCCTTCTCTGCCAGTTCTGATTTGCAAAGTCAGGGAGCATTTCCCATCCTCTCATCCCCCCTCTGCAGCCCCCGGGTACCTCCTTTGGCTGACACTGCAAGAAGGACATACACATACGTATGTGTATATGTATATAATTTTATATGGCCATGGTTGTATAAAATGGGCGTAGGGCGGCACTGCTGGAATCTGGAGGCCTCTAGGGAAGCTGTGGTTGGTGCTGGCTGTTTGAGAGCTGGGATTGCATCGTTAATTGCAAATCCATTGATGGAGAAATGAGCTCTTGGGCATCCAGGATGGAGAGCAGCGTGCCAGTCTCCTGGGCTTCCGCAAACCCCAGCTCCAGCCGAAGCCTGGATGTAATTCCCGTCCGGCAGATCCGTGTCTCGTGCAGTGCCTTACACAGAACCAACCATCCTTTTTCTTTATATATTTGTGTAAATTATTTAAATTTCACTTACTTACAACCTCCAGACCCATAAATAATGGTGCTGAGTGCCTCTGCTGGCCTGCTGCACGGCTGGCTAAGTGTCTTAATTTACAGATAATATTCCTTTTCTCTGCGTTCGGGCTTTCGTAATACACTTAGATGAACCAGAGGAGCAGCCAGCTAATGGGGAAGAAATCAGCCCAGGCCCCCGGAGACTTTTCCCTGTGCCTGGCAAGGAGGGCAGGTCTTGCATCGCAGGAAGCACCTGCGATTCAGTACAGGAGCATCTTCTCCCGAGCCGAACGCCCCCCATGGTTGGCCGTGGCCGGGGAAGGGTGGAGAATACTTTGCAGAGCATGTGGAGCAAATCCTGGGGTTATTCCTGCTCTGCTTTGGGATCCTCAGCTCAAGGCGGCGTCCTGGCAGCGTCTGCGAGCTCTTCGCCGCGATGCGACAGTCGGGGTTGATGCTGTCGCGTTGGTTACGGAGAATGATTTTTATAACTTCAGGTAATGAAGGACGCTGCTCCGGAGCTGAACGTGAGCAGCTCAGAAGCTGAAGAGGAGAGGGAGGAAAACAAACCAGAAGGCGAGCACGACCCAGATTTTAACCAGGTAGAGACCGAAAACGCCGCCAGGTGCCGCAGTTTTTGCATCTTGAGTCAGCATGACGGGATAGCTCTCCTCCTCGCAGGCAAAAACATCAACGTCTTATATTTGTCACGTTAATGGTCATACCGTGCCATGGCTGGGGGTTTGGAGAGATCAAATATTGATGGTGCCTCGTATGCTTGGCTGGTTTTCCGCCCCGCACCGGCGCTGGGAGCAGAAACTGGGGTTTCAGGGCGACTCCTTGGGTCCTCGTGATGCTTGCACGCCGCGGTTTGCATCCAGAAGAGCTTTTCGTCACTTTTTGCCTTCCCTTGCATGGCCGGCTTGCCCACAGCGCGCTCCAGGGAGGTTGTATTCCCCACAAATTACAGAAGTTGGACTCCTGATTTGGTTCTTTTTTGGTCTCTTTGTTTCCAGACCGACAGCGGTGCAAAGCGCCAGAAGATCTCACAGCAGAGCTTCATCTCTTACCAAAAACAAGGCATCAGGCGAAGCACCCGGCACCGCAAAGTCAGGGGAGAGAAAGCGCTGCTGGTTTCTGCAAACCAGACGCTGAAAGAGCTGAAAATCCAGGTAAGGGGGTTTTCCTCCAAAAAATGAGTCGTTTTGAGGAAGAAAACACAAAATTAGGAGCGCACAGCTGGGAAAGGGATGAAGGGAAGGAGGAGGAAACTCAGTGCTGCGTCGCGGTGATCGTCTAAATGTGGTGGCTTTTGTGTAGCTCAGCAGAATGTATTTTTTTTCCCTGACGCCCAAAATCAGCGTGTCTCATTGTGTTGGCACAGATCATGCATGCATTTTCAGTTGCTCCCTTCGACCAGAATTTGTCCATCGATGGGAAGATCCTGAGCAATGACACCGCCACGCTCGGCAGCCTGGGAGTCATCCCCGAATCCGTCATTTTGTTAAAGGTAATGGGAGAGGGTGGCTGCGACAAGACAATAAAAATTGATGAAATAGAAATAGAAATAGAAATAGAAATAGAAATAGAAATAGAAATAGAAATAGAAATAGAAATAGAAATAGAAATAGAAATAATAGACCTTCCAAACGAGGTTCCTCTCTCGTTAATCCCCGCTCCGCTTCGTTTTCAGGCTGACGAGCCGATCGCAGATTACGCAGCGATGGATGACGTTATGCAAGGTGATGGGGGGACACTCGTGAGGTTTCAGGGTTGGGCAAGGTGCTTGCTCCTGTGATTTTTGGGAGAAGCGATGGTGGCCGAGGATCGTGGTGGATTTGGGTTGTAAAGGGAGAGAATTGGGGCATTGAAGTTTTTCTGTCACCGCCAACGGGAAGATTCAGTGACAGAGATGAAAGATCCCTTTTGAAACAACTCTCAGACTTCTAACGTTGTCATTTTTTCCTTTCCATCCCCAGTTTGTATGCCTGAAGAAGGATTTAAAGGTGAGTTTGGGGGTTGTTATTTTACCCCCCTAATTATTGTAAACCCACCACGACTTCATCCCATAAGCGTTGTCACCTCTTGGCGTTGTCTTTTCTCTTCAGGGACCGGTTTGCTGGGACACTGATGGTTTTGGAAACGCTGGCAGCGAAGGAGCAACCGGACAGGAAGAGGATTTTGACATAGTAGGGCATTAAAAAAAACCACAAAATAAAGGTGGATTCAGGATTGAACTCTTTGACTCTTCCAGAAGGCAGAAACCCATTCTGAAATGACTGTCCCCCCCTAAAAAAAAGAGAAAAAAATGCCTTATGTCAAAGCAGATTGCACTGAAGGACATCCTGCCTTCGCCAGAACGTTCCCCATTTTATATTTAATAAAGCGACGGGAAGGTTGGAAAGTTTTGGCGGCGGTGGAAGCGTCTTGTGCCGAATTCCCTGAGCCCCGTCCCGAAAATCTGGGTAAACCCGGGCGATGGACAGCGTCGTGCACATAATCCTGTCTTTGATCCGTTCTTGCTCTTTTTTAGTACAGCATGGAAGTAAAGAAATTGTTACTTGTGAGAAAAACTTCAACTATTTAACCCAGGACGTGGAAAGCTTTCCATGGCGGAGGGGCCGCCCTCGCCGGCTCTGCAGCCGCTCGCCTTCACTTCCAAACAGTTGATGGTTTTTATCTTTTTTTCCCCCGAGAACTGCCTGGTCTGTCTCTGTCAGCTGTGTTTTTTGGGGGTTTGGGGTTTTTTTTTTTGAGAAATATGGGGTATTCTAGTGACTTTTAAGGACATCTTTCCCTCTGCTCGAGAAGATGGTGAAGGGAGCGCGGGTGGGTGACTGTTTCCATGGGAAGAAGTGGGGGTTTTTCCCTCTTTTCTCCTCATTTTTAAGAAATGCACTAATAATTGGATTTTTTTTACATCTGTAGCCCCCAGAAGGGATCTCCTCATCCCCTGTGAGTGGCAGGACATAGCGTACAACTTCCAGCCTTCAAAAAAAACCCAAAAAGGGCACTGTTGAGGTATCTCTGTAGTAGTTAGACGTTTCCTCCTCTTTTCCAGCCTTTTAACTTGTTTCCACGGCAAAACGCGCTGCCCAGAGACAGGTGTTGCCACATCACCTTCAATTTTTTAAAGGATTTTGCAAGAATTTGGGGCTGCAAGAAGCAGGTGCGGGGGCACCTCTCCCATCCCAGCAACCCCTGGAGCGCTCATTCTAAATCTTAATTTTATCCAAAGAATTCCAGCTCCGCATCCTCTGGTCCTGGGGTGAAGCAGCTGGCACGGGGGGAGATGTGGAGCCCCTAAAATGTGGGTTTCTTGGGTCAATTTGAACGTGCGGATTCTTTCCCAAGGTCAAGGTGTTGGCAGGAATTCGGCGTGGCGCAGCCCCTCTGTCCTTCAGGAATGGGCGCGTTTTCTTCTTCCCTGCCTGAAGCACTCGCTGTTCCTGTACATACTCCCTGGAAATTCCAGATTTATTATTATTTTTTTTTTCAATTTGCTGTTTAAAAGAAAAAAATCATGTTACAAACATCTTTTCCTTGAGCTTCTAATGTTGCAGAGTTGAAGTTCCTGAACGGGGCAGGAAGGAGGGAGCGGGTCTGGGGCTGTGTTTTCAGCAGCGATGGGAAGTGTGGATGCGGGTGCAAGCCCCCAGTGAAGGCCCAGTTCCCATTTTCTCTGTTCTTTGCGACTGTTATGGGATTAAAATTGTCAGTTTGAGCTGTGGAAGCCTTATTAAAGCGCATACATGTGCTCTGTCCTGTGTTTTGGCGCCTTGCTTAAAACATTGGGGTTTCTTTTGATCCAAATCCTGCTCTGGGCTGTCCTCAAAATGGGATGTGGGTGCTGTAGGGTGGGGTGGGAGCGAGCAGTTCACCCTTAGTGGGAATTGTTCCCCCTTGGGAGGGTTTATGGGAGCTGCGATGGGTGCTGGGGCACCTGTTTGGTGTTCCCATCCCCCCCTCCATCCCTGTGCCGGCACCCAGCTGGGCTGTCCCTCATGTCCCCAAAGTGAGGGGACTTGGGTGCTGGGTGGGGAGTTCAGTTATGTCCTGGGTGCTGATGGCAGGGAGGAGAGGGGCTGGGGGTGATGGACGGGGATACCCAGGGTGCCAAGGGGAAGTGATGGACAGAGGGGTCCTCAGAGACCAGGGTGGGGTTTGGGGGCTGCCTCAGGCCCTGGGGACGGGTAGGGGAGGACCTGGGTGCTGGGGAGGGAGGGGGCACTCTGGCAGCGCAGGGGTGGAGGGGAGGAGACAGGGATCGAGGGGGGTCCCAGGCT
>NW_010182553.1:3746-6158 GCF_000695765.1 Mesitornis unicolor | reverse complement strand
CCCGGACTGCGGCCTACCTCCCCCCCGGGCATGTCACTCCCCGGGGCAGCAGTCCCTCTGCCAGCCCCTTGAGGCAGCAGCATTCCAGCATCCTGGTCCCTGCCCCCATGCTACTGGGGCTGACGGGAGGTTGTGTCCCTTTGCAGTTGGCTCATCGCCATCCTGGCCCAGGCCAACCCTCTGTTCGGGCCACAGCTGAAGAATGAGACCATCTGGTACGTGCGCTTCCTCTGGGAGTGAGCGGTCCCCAGGAGCCAGCACCTGAACAGAGACGCTGCCCCCGCCTTGAATCGTCACCGTGAGTGGGCAGAGGGCTGGGGTGGCAGAGATGTCCCCACTTGCCTGCCTGTGTCTGGCTAGGGAGGGAGCTGCAGCCTGGTCCCTGCTGACTGGGAAGATGATTTAGCTTCTGTGCATTGTGGCTGTGGTGAGCCGCTCTCAGCATGGGGCTGCTGGCTCTGCACTGGGCCTGAGCAAACAGAGCACTTCCCCCTGCACCTGTGGTTGTCTGGGTTTGTGGGGGCTCCTCTGTGGGTGCAGTTTGGTGCTAACTTCTCCTTTCTCCCTCCCTCAGCTCTTGCAGCTGTTCCAGCCTCTACCTTCCCATACCAAGCAGCCTCCAGAGGTGTTGGGACAGAGGCTGGTCCCGCTGCTCCAGCACACCCTGAGCACTGCAACCTGGACCAATGATGGCTGGGTCCCTGAGCATAGCAGGCAGCACCCCTGCCTGCAATGAGGGCCTGGTTATCCTGGCCCTGGGAGCAGCCACGCTACCAGGGAGAGATCCCCTCAGCTGGCTGAGTGCTGTGGTCACTGGCGCTGAGCACCGTCCTGAGATCTGCGTGTAGCGCCAGCTTATCCTGTCCCTGTGGTGCTTGCCCTGCCACCCCCAGTGTGCTCAGTCCTAGCCCCCCTAGTGACACCACTGGTTGTACCCCAAGCTGCCCAACTCGTTACCATATCCCTGGTCATTTAAGGCACCAGCTGCCCCTCTGTGTGAGAAGGTAGGAGCCCGTTGCATTTTCTGTTGTATAGTCAGTCCCCAGCGGTCCGGGTGGTCCTTGCTAAGACAAATTCTCACCGTAGGTGTAAGAAGGGAAGACTGAGCCTGGAAGAGCATGCAGCCCCCCATGGGTGTGATGAGGGAGGTGCTGGGGTGCAGGGCAGGCGGTTCTGCTTGGCAGCCTGCCAGAAGGGGTTACAGCGGTGTTGTGTCTCCTCCCGCCTCAGCAATCGAGGTGCTGCAGTAGTGTCTAGGTACCACCACCACCCCAACCTGTGTCTGGCTTCTGAGAAGAACTAGGTAGGGCATTGTGTTTTAGGTTTCCCCTTACTTATCAGCTGGGTTATTTGTACTTATTTGTCTGTGTTTGTTACATTTGTGTTGTGGAAATAAATCCTTTTTCTAGTAAGTGATGCTGGAGGCAGAGTCACTTGCTGCTTTGAGGCTAAGGAACAGTCTTGGCTTTATTCAGACTTTTTCCCTTCCCCCTAACCCTGCTCTTGCATCATGAGAACAAGGCTGGGATCCTCAGCTGTTGAGCAGGAGGTTGGCAGCACACTGGTGCACAAATTTATCCTTGATGCCACCTGTGCACTCATGCTATGGGACCAGGGTCACATGTAGGCAACAGTGTGTGCTAGAGGGAGAACTGGCTACCTGCCCAGCCTCCCTGGTGGTACCTCCCTGGGGCTACCCCCATGGCTGTGCAGCAGCTGGAGAACCTTCATGACCTCTTCCCCAGACAGCTCTGTAAGACTGGAGTGGGGAATAAGGTAAAAAGCAGAGACCAACATTTTCCAGGGGCTCTGAGCGGGCAGGCTTTTCCTTTTAGGAGAGCAGCAAATGATGCCATCTCCAAGAATCAAACCAGTTCAGTTTGGATCAGAGCTTCCTTAGCTGCTACCAGCTCAAGAGGTGAGCTCAGCTGTCCTGCAGGAATCACAGAGAACATCTGTTGGCAAGAAAGCAGCTCCATCATCCCGCCGCAGTGGCACTAAGCAATGTTGCGGAGACACATGCTGGCCCCCAGCGTGGAGCCATCGCTGCTGGGGAGGTGTTCGCTTGAAAAAAGGAGTAGTGCTGGATGGCTCAAGGAGTTTTATTGCTACAAGAATGGGAACAGCTGATTTCAAGTAAAACATTATGAACATCAGGGGCTTCAGCCCCAGGGAAGGAAGGCTTGGCCTCTGCACAGCTGCAGCCCCTGAGGCAGCAAGCTGGGTGGGAGTGGGGTGGCTTCCCCAGGGGCAGGCCCAGCCTGTGCTCATGGGGAGAGAACCACTGGTCCTGGTGTGAGTGTCCAGTTAACGTGTGAGACACCATGGGGCAGATGTGCCCAGGAGGGAATGTACAAAAGGAAATGCAACCTGCTGAGCCTGGAGCAGCAGATATGACTGCAAGAGGCTTGT
>NW_010182553.1:0-3715 GCF_000695765.1 Mesitornis unicolor | reverse complement strand
AAAGAGCAGGAATGCTCTGAGAGTGGGCTGGGCTGGGCGGAGCAGCTCTGCTTCATGGAGCTGGTGGCTCACCTGGTTCCTGCAGTAACTTCACTGATGACTGCTGTTCTCCACTCTGTGGGTTTGTAAGGGACTGCAGAAATGTCATCCCAGGTGATGAGCTGTACCAGCTTGCTCTGCAAACTGGTGGCTGAGTCATGAGGTGGCCCGGGTTGGCCACCTTGGTGATAGTGTCCTGCTTATCTGAGGAACCTGCCAGAGCTGCAGCCTTGAGCCTGCTGGCAGCAGAGGACTTTGCTTCATGCTGTGTAGTCAGGCAACGGCCGGAGGCCAAGGAGTGCAAAGATTAGGACTGGGGCGAGGCAGAGAGGAAAGCTCTGGCATCTGGGGCTGCCTCAGCCCACAGGTTGTGGTTCTGACATGGAGACGATGGAGTGCAGACTTGAGATGGTCATCAAGAAGGAGTCCAAGCCCTCGGAGCCCAGGCTGTCAGCCAGTCCTGGTTCTGCTGGTGCAACTCGATGGTGGGTACCACCAGTGTCATGGCCCATTTCCCTGTCTCTGTGGCACCACCACCTTGTCCAGCCAGAGCAGGCTGAGCTGGGCCGCACGCAGCTGCCGGCGGTGGATGCGGCGCAGCCGCAGCAGGTAGAGGACTATGGCCAGTGCTACCACCAAGATGCAAGCAAAGAAGAGATAATGGTTGTAGACAAAAGAGAGGCGCAGCCAGGGGATGTGTGCTTGCCGGATGCTCTCCTGCCGGAGATCCCTGCAGAGAGGAGTGAGGACTGGCCATGAGATGGGGTACTCCCAGAGCCCTTGGCCCAATGCAGTAACTCTTGATCCTTCCCAGCTGCCCTTCCCCAAGCAATGCCATCAGTGACCCAACACTACCTGAGTGGCAGAAACCGTGTCTTGTAGAGGATGGCTCCCAGCGTCCACTGCACCTCCCGGTCATACACCAGCTGGGCCGTGCGCAGGCTGGGGTAGTCCAGGGGGAAGTGGAAGCCCTGGTGGAGGACTTGGTACATCCAGGCTGATTTGAAGCACTGATACCTGCAGGAACATCATCAGTTGGGTGTTGCCACCTGCACCGCTGTCCCTTACCCCAGCAAAAGCCCCCCTAGGAGGTCCAGCCATGGCACTCCCTCAGCCAAGCTGCTTACTTCAGCCGGTGCTGATCAGCATGTGCCGAGTAGAGGCCACCACGGAAGCGCTGGGTCAGCACCTCCCATCGCTGGCTGCAGTACTCCTGGGGAAGGGAGAAGTTGGGGGCTCAGAGTAGAGAAACAGCCCCTGCTCCCTCCCAGCCCCAGGAATAGCTGTGCTGAGGCAGCACCCACCTGGGCAGCAGCGGTGAAGGTGGGGGCACTGTAGTGGCCCCCCAGCCGCAGAACATCCTCGGTGCAGTAGAAGAACTCAGAGAAGCCATAAAACTCGCTGTTGCCAAAGTCAATGGGTGCTTTGTAGGCCCCTGCCATCGATGCCTGGCTGCTGTTGGGCCCATCCAGGAGGGGCTGCAGCAGTTCCACACAGGCTGGCCAGTCCCCTCGGCCCCGCAAGTACAGGGTTTGGCTGCCCCTCACCACCGTGTCCTCGAGCCCCACGGGCAGGCAAGGGTCCAGGAAGGGCATCTCAGGGCTCAGTCCTGTCTGCTGGCTGTGCAAGCTGGAAAACAGGCCAGGAAGGAAACACAATTGCACATGGGGTACTGTACTAGCGCTGCCCTGCATCCAGATAGCCCCTGCCCCAGACCAGGCTGTGCCCCCTTGTACCCCACGGTATGCTGACCTGTGGCCATGTGCCCCAAGCACCTATGGGGTGCAACAAGGCACAGCCACCCCACCCAGCTTGCAGGGATCCACACCCCTGCACAACCCCCTGGGATCTGTAGGCAGGGTTTGCTCCCAGCACAGGAGTACCTGGGCACCAAGCCTCTCCTCCTTTGGTGCTAGCTTCACGTAGTGCTCTGGGAAGGGAAGGAGAGACAGGAGACAGAGAGCTCAAGGTGGGGATGCGATGGAAGGATGCACTGAGTGAGTTGGTGCCGAGAAGGGAAAGTCAGAGCAAGAAAAGTCGAAAACCACCAGAGGGGCCTCGCTGCAGCCTGCTGCAAGGAGAGGATAAGGAAGGCAGGGAGTTGCAGCACTGATAACGTCTGCTGGGCTTGAGAAGGGCAGTGCCTGTTCACCCTATGCCAGCCTGGGCATCTGCTGCTGCCAGCGTGGCTGTGGGAGCTGATATCACCACGGGCGGCTCTGGGAGCAAATCCAATGGGGAGAAAGCAGCGTGAATGAACCAGCATCCCATTTCACAGTGTCCCAGCAGGGGCACTGCCAGGCAAGGCAGCAATACCGGTTGTGCATATAGGTCTGGTTCAGCACAAGCTCCTCGTAGCGCTGCCGGGCAAAATTGCCCCCAAAGCCCAGGAAGGTGTTGACGTAGACACGGTACATGTGGCCAGTGTGCTGCACATCACAACCCAGGTTGAACTCTGCCAGCAGGCTCTTGGCAGCCTTCTCCTGGGGACGCAGAGAGGTCCCTGATCAGCAGTGGCCCAGGGAAAGCAAGGGCTGCTCTCAGAGCCAGCTGGACAGATATTTACCTGTTGCCGGGAAGAAATGGCTCCGGAGTCGGGCACTTCATAGGCGATCTGCAGGGAGGCACCCCCCATGTCTAAGATCCCAACCGTTCGTTTCCGAACCAAGGACTCTCCCAGGTCTCCCAGTGCTACAGTGACCACTGCATCCTCCTCTGCAACCCACAGCAACGTGTCAGCAAGGGGCAGGGCCTGCAGAGGCATCTCCCTTCCACCGTTACCCCCTAAAGCAGCTTCATGGGGCTCTTTCACCCCTGCAAGCATCCCCAAGGATCACTGGCAGGGCACTGGGTCCCGGCACCAAGAGCTGGGTGCCCCACAGCTTTGTAGGTTCCCCCAAAGCATCCACCGCTGGAAGCCACTAAAGGAACAAACCCTCTCTCCCTGGTTCTTCTCCCAAAATGCTGCAGGTGTCCCCCTCCCGCATGCAGGGACTCATTCCTGCAACCAGGGGAGGTGCCCCTCTGGGCCCCAGATCCAGGAGGGTTTTGCACAAAGGACTGGGGTCAGGCATTGCCGGGCCAGAGAGGCAGATGCTGCCTGCTCCAGGGCCTGTTCTTAGCTCCAGAGCTGAGGTGAGCTCCAGCAGGACTCTGCTCAGACCCTCCCAGCCGCTCTGCAGGCAGTCACACTCACCATCCCCGTGATCAAACCGGCCCAGGACAAAGTTGATACCGATCCATGCATAGACACCTGTATGAGACAGAAAGTGGTCATTACCGCAATATACTAAACGAACCAAGCAGTGCTGCGCAGCAGCTCCTACCTTCCTGTTTTCCTGAGATCACTTCTGCATGTGATTTGGAGAAGAGGAAATCAAACTCCAGGGGCACATTTCTCACCAAGTCCTCCAGGATTGCAGCTTGCTGCCTGCAAAGGTGCAGGAGATGCTAAGGGACCTTCATCAGCAATGCTCCTTTGCAGGAGTGCAAGAGACAGTGGGAATCCCACTGCAGCCCAACCCCACGAGCCCTGTTGCTGCATCCCCCCAAGATTCCTCATTTTCCCATTAGGCTCAAGACAAAGTGGTTCTCCTCCCCCTTCTCCTGGCTGAGGGATCCCAGCGGGTCTCTGGCTCCCCTGGACAGGAGTGGACGGGCTCACCTCTCGGGCAGC
>NW_010182552.1:0-405 GCF_000695765.1 Mesitornis unicolor | reverse complement strand
ACCATCATTGTCACCATCACCACCACCGCTGTCGTTGTCACCTTCACCATCACCATCATTGTCACTGTCACCATCACCACTGTCATTGTCACCTTCGCTGTCACCCTCACTGTCACCATCACCATCATTGTCACCATCACCACTGTCATTGTCACCCTCACCATCACCATCATTGTCACCATCACCATCACCACTGCCATTGTCACCTTCGCTGTCACCCTCACTGTCACCATCACCATCATTGTCACCATCACCACTGTCATTGTCACCTTCACCATCACCATCATTGTCACCATCACCATCACCACTGTCACTGTCACCCTCACTGTCACCATCACCACCACCACTGTCGTTGTCACCCTCACCATCACCATCATTGTCACCATCACCACCACCGCTGTCACC
>NW_010182551.1:0-499 GCF_000695765.1 Mesitornis unicolor | reverse complement strand
CCAGTTCAGCCCAGTCCATCCCAGTGCCCCCCAATCTCTTCCCAGTCCCTCCCAGTTCTCTCCCAGTCCCTTCCCAGTCCATCCCAGTCCCTCCCACTCCCTCCCAGTCCCTCAATTCCCCACTCCCAGTCCCTCCCAGTGCCCCCCAATCCCTTCCCAGTCCCTCCCAGTTCCCTCCCAGTTCCCTCCCAGCCCCTCCCGTCCATCCCATGCCCTCCCAGTTCCTCCCAGTCCATCCCAGTTCCCTCCCAGTTCATCCCAGTCCATCCCAGTCCATCCCAGTCCCCTCCCAGTTCGTCCCAGTGCATCCCAGTGCCCCCCAATCCCCTCATAGTCCATCCCAGTTCATCCCAGTCCCTCCCAGTCCATCCCAGTGCCCCCCAATCCCTTCCCAGTCCATCCCAATCCCTCCCAGTTCCCCCCAGTCCATCTCAGTGCCCCCCAATCACCTCCCAGTTTATTCCAGTCCATCCCAGTTCCCTCCCAGTCCCCCCCAATC
>NW_010182550.1:2608-5659 GCF_000695765.1 Mesitornis unicolor | reverse complement strand
GGCGCGGCCAGGACGGCCCGATCGCCCCGCCCCTCTCGCGAGAGCACGGGGCGGGACCGCGGTGGGCGGGGCTTGGGAGGGAGGGGCGGGGCCTGGGTGGTGCAGGTGTGCGCAGGTGTGTGCAGGTGTGTGTGTACAGGTGTACGTACAGGTGTGTGTGCATGGACAGGTGTATGTACAGGTGTGTGCGTGTACAGGTGTGTGTGTGCATGTACAGGTGTGTGCAGGTGTGTGTGTACAGGTGTATGTACGGGGTGTGTGTATGGACAGGTATGTACGGGGTGTGTGTGCTTGGACAGGTGTATGTACGGAGTGTGTGCATGGACAGGTGTATGTACAGGGGGGTGTGTGCATGGGCAGGTGTGCCCATGTACAGGTGTATGTACAGCTGCATGACATACAAGAGTGTACATACAGATGTGTAGATACAGGTGTGTGCATGTACAGGTGTATGTACAGGGGTGTGTGCATGGACAGGTGTGCACAGGTGTGTGTGTGTACAGGCATTTACATGTGTGTGTACAGGGGTGTGTGTGCATGGGCAGGTGTGTACAGGTGTGTCCATGTACAGGTGTATGTACGGGTGTGTATGTACAGGTGTGTGCAGGTGTGTTCTGCAGGTACAGGGGTGTATGTAGGGGTGTGTACATACAGGTGTGTGCAGGTGTATGTACAGGAGTGCACATAACAGGTGTGTGTATATACAGAAGGGTGCAAATGGGTGTGTGTATGTACAGCTGTGAGCATACAGGGTGTACGTATGTGTGCAGGTACATACAGGGGGTGTGAGGCCACCACCAAAGCACTGGTGTGTCTCCAAAAACACCCTTACAGGAGAGAGGCCATTCCCAACACAACCCTGATGAGCCGTGAGATCATTTAATGAAATGGGCAGCGATGCACAGCCATCACACCAGCGAAATGCTCCTCACCCACGTATCTGTTTCCTTCATTATTTTAGGATAATGACACCACAAAGCCCCAGAGCAAAATGTGCAGCCTGCCGTGGGGCTGGGCACCTCCATCCCAAGCCCATTTCCCATCATCTCCCATTTCCCATCCCATTCCTTGCTCCCTGGGAGCCTCCACCCTTTGCCCCGCTATGCTCTGGTCCTCAGGGCAACGTTGCAGGGAAAAGCTGCAGCAAACGCATTTTTCCTCATGCCAGACAAGAGCTCAGAACGCATCAGGAGCAGAACCAGGACCCCAATGCAGGGCGGGACGCCGCAATGAGGGCTGCAAACCCCAGGCAGGCAGCAGGACCCCGTTTCAGTCCCACAGGTGTCCCCAACCCCTCTGCTGTGGAGGGTCCGGGGAGCGGGACCCCCGTCTCAGAGCACACCAGCGGTGACCCTGCAGCTCTTGGCGGGGATGATCCTCCTCTTGCAGGAGAAGATCTTGCGCAGCTCCCCGCGGAAGCGGTCGTGCAGCCAGGCGTAGAGGAAGGGGTTGCAGCAGGAGGAGCTCATGGTGAACCAGTGGCAGAGCAGCTGGATAAGGAGGAAGTAGTGCTTGTTGATGAGGCCGATGTCGATGTCCCGGATGATGTTGAAGACGTGGATGGGGAGTCAGCAGACCCCGAAAGCCGCCACCACCAGCACGATGAGGCGGAAGATCTTCCTCTTCTTCAGGCGGTCAAACTCGGCTTGGCTCTGGGTGGGGTGGCCGGGCGCCACGTGGTTCCTCAGCTTCACCGAGATGCAGAGGTAGGAGAGGGAGACGGCGGAGAGGGGCAGGATGTAGGTGATGAGCAGGGTGCCGTAGGCGTAGGCCAGGCGCTGCATCTCCTTCTCCATCCAGAACTCCTCGCAGATGGCGAAGCCCTCCTGCCGAAACTCCACGTGGTAGGTGTGGGCAACAGCGGGGGCCACCAGCCCGCAGGACAGCAGCCAGATGCCCCCCACCACCGAGACGCAGCTGGTGACCGAGATGTGCTTCTTCAGGGGGTGCACGGTGGCGTAGTACCTGTAGTGAGAGAAACAGGAAAGCCCACGCTCCAGAGCATCCCCCTGGCATCCCCAAATTCCCCAACAGACCTCTACCAGCTCCAGGAGTGGGGGCACAGCCCCCCATGGCTGTTGGGAAAGGGCTGGGGACGGGGGGACAATGGCATCCCTATGCCCTGCTATGGGGCAAGGTGGTTTCTGCTGTTTCGGGAAGCAGGACACAGAGCACCCCTCCCACTGCCTGTGTGTGTCTCTGAGCCTGGAGGATGGAGCTGGAGGATTTGGGCTGAAATCATCCATTTGGGATAAATCCCAATGACAATTTATGAACATACCGACAGTGTAACTCAGTGGCTGCCTCTTTAGCAAGAGAAACATAGGCAAATCGTTTTGACCCCCCAAAAAAAGGCTTTGTTGAGGAGCAAAGGGACAATGCCAACACTCCTGGGGACAGAGGAAGCCCATGGCGAGGGCAGCACGGCTCCACCAGCAGCTATTTTGCTCAGATTCTTTTAATTTTCTCCCTTCCCATCACGGTCCTGCCCCGCTCTCCCCCAGGACACAGGCACTCAAGGCGCTCCTGGCACTGCCAGCATCGCCAATGGGGAAACTGCACCCAGTCGCAGAGTTTTGTAACGCATCCCAGTAGCCCTCCTAAAACTCCCCAGTCCAAATTTGCACGAACTGGGTTTTTAGGTCAACTTCCGTGCACCCTCCCTGCTTCACCCCACACATTTGCAAGGCCCCCACCTCAAAGGATGCATTCAGAGACAGAATAAAGTCCCTCTTATCAAAGTTTGACTTATTTTGCTTTATTGCCATAAACACAAGCTTCTCATCCTTGGTATGGGTATTGAGACAGCAGGAAATGTAAATGATTAAAAGGTATTTGGGGAAATGCCTCCCACCTCAGGTCTCCTCCTGCCCTTTGTGCCCAGCATTGGACTCCTGAGGTAACAGGAGCTCATCACAGAGCCAAATGGGCACCCGGGGACATTAACGGGGTGCTCAGATTTGCAGTTTTTAACCCCTCATGCAAACAGTTGGGTGCTCCTGAGTGAGCTGCTGGGGTGCTCATGCATCAAATAATTGGCCACTTATGCAC
>NW_010182550.1:0-2577 GCF_000695765.1 Mesitornis unicolor | reverse complement strand
ATTCCTGCATCCCTTAATTGGAATTTGCTCCTGCCAAAAGGCAGGCGAGGCATGGGAGAGCAGTGGAAGGCACAGACATTTCGGCTCCCTGCGAGTCCCTTACAGCTCCCCTGGGCTTCGAGGTGGGACTGTGAACATCTGGAGGACACACACACAGCTGGAGCTGCACAGCACCCAGCAAAGCCACCCAAAAAGGGCTCCTGAGCGCCCAGGACCACCATGCCCATTGCCCCGCATGAAGGAGGGGATGTCTCTGCCCGTTTTGGTGCTGGCCACAGGGACACATCCTGCCCAGGACCCTCTGTGCAGCGCTGTGTCCACACACTCCATTTGTGCCCGGTTTTGTCTCCATGGCATTGGGACTGTGCCATTAATTACCTGGCAGTTGCCATGGTTATACCAAAGCCCGCCAGGAGATGCAGGATGGGGCCAGGGCTGTGGAAAGGGGCACGGAGCATCCCCCATGCACCCATCCTCCCACTGCTGGGGCTCTCCAGGGTCCCATGGCACAGGGCTGTGCATCCCGTCCTGCAGACCAGGCTCCAGCAAGGGGATTGTGGCTGCTGCAGGAGGACAGCTCTGTCCCCACACACCCACTGGGTAGTTTTGGGGTACCCAGGGGGCGTCTCAGCACACCGGCTGCTCATGCACTTGGCTGTTGGGCGCTCCCCTGACACACACAGGGAGTCAAAGGGGCCACTCTGCAAATTCACCAGCGCTGACCTTAATCCGCTTTGTGGCTCTTTTCTTCCTGGATTTCTTTATGGGGCTTAATCTGCCCCCATGGATGCCTTGGTGAAGCTGCCGGCGCTCAAGCTTTCCAACTAACAGTGCGTTTCATTCTCACCCGAGGAATGAGGGGCAATGAATTCTTCAGCCTTTATTCCTATTGCACCCCTGCCTGCACCCAGCGCCAGCAGAAAACTCTGGGATGGGGCTGCACCACCCCCAGGACCCCACCGCAGCACCTTCAACCCCAGCAGCAGGGTGCAAGGGAGAGCCTGCACCCCCCAGGCAATGCACGGGCACACTGAGCTGCTCCCAGCAGGGAAAATAACCCAGAATCACCCATTTCAGGGAGAAACGCAACGGCTGCGGCTCAGATCTGCTCTCCAGAAGTAGCCCAGGCAGCGAGGTGAGGGCAGGGAAGGGCTGACAGAGTTAATTGCTCATTACAGTTTTGTTCTCCCCCTCCTCCCCTTCCCTAGCCCTGGGCTGTGCCCAGGGGTCACTTCTCCCGCCATCCCAGGGGTCACCTCAAACCCTGGGGAAGGGGCTGGGGGTGAGCACTTGCCTGGTGTGAGGTGATGCCCGAGAAAGCCCTTCCCGAAGCGAAGGCTGCGTGCGATAGCCCCGCGCTCCTGTCCCTTGTGTCCCCTCCTGTCCCCGCTGCCAGGCTGAGCCCATCAGGGCCCGCTGCTGGTCTCGCCAGCCCCATCTCCGGCCATTACGGCTGATGACGGCAATCTCCCCCCCGCGCCAATCAGCTCAGCCCCCGGCTTTTCTATTATAAGTGGGGAAAATAGGAGAAAACACCCGAGTGCTCCCTCCCCAGCCCACCTCATCTGCAGATTCAGGGCTTCTCTTTAAAGCCAACCTCGCTGCCAGCTAGTACCACACATATAATGGATTTGGGCAATCTTCTCTGTTAGGAGTTTTAATTAAATTATTTCAGTGGCTGCTTGTTCCAAGCAGCTTTGGGCTGCATTTCCCGGGCTGCCATGAAGACCGCAACACAACTTTGTCCTGTTGACCCAAACAGCAATTCCTATGGGAGCAGAAGGACCCTCGGCAGGGAGCTCACAGGGTCTCCGATTCTGGGACTGCACAGGGGAGCATGGGCACCTCAGAGCATCCCTGTGAGGGGTGGCTGAGCCCTGAGACAGAGTGCATTGAAGTGACCCACAGCATCACAGCTATTGCACACATTAATACATTTTCCTGAGAGCAGGCAGGCACAGGAGGACCAGAGCATCATCCAGACTAACTCCAGGGTATTTGCACTTCCCCATTGCTATTGCAATAAGAGGCAAAAAGAGCATTTCTGGGAGCAGGGTAGGAATGGAAAGGGTAGGAAGAGGAGTCAAAGGGTGACATCCAAAGCCACTTTGTGTCCCCCTGCAAGGACCCATCCCATTGCAGCTCCTGGTGCAGGGCATCCCCACCACCACCACCACCCCAGCTCCACTCCCAGCACCACGAAGCCTCCTCCAGGCTGCACTCTAGGATGCTCTAGCATCATCTTCATCACCAGCATCTTCCTTCCAGGCCATTTCCTCACACTTGGCATCATCTTCCACTGGAAAGAGGAGGTGCAGGGCTGCAGTGGAGGGGTGTGGGTGGCCCTGACCCACCAAGGGGAGATTAAGTCCCCCTGGCTGCAGACACAGCCCATGCTGGATGCACAGACACCATCCCACCCCACAGCAGCATGAACAGCAAAAGGACCCTCACATCAAGCCCACAAATGCAAACAAGCACAAATCCTCCCAAATCAGCAACCCCTCCACCCCCAGGGGGATAGAGCTGGCTCCAAAGCCCCCATGGGACCCAGGAGCACCCCCCAGCACCCCCACC
>NW_010182549.1:0-465 GCF_000695765.1 Mesitornis unicolor | reverse complement strand
TTCCAACTCCTGACATCTGTGATTCTGTGAAGATGGGAGATGCAAAGGGAGAGCAGTGACGTGGGAGTGTCCTCCCTATCCTCCACCTGCCCCCCAAGACCCCGGTGCCGCTGCCGGTCTTTTTAAGATATAAATTGTTACAAATTTTATTGGATTTTGGAAGCCAAGCTGGCTGGTGTAGGCCACGAGCTTCAAAACCTGCCATGGTGTTAGACTGGGCACTGTGGCTGCGTGTCCCACCCTGGGACCTCAGCTCCCAGCCCAGTCCACCCAGAACTGGGCCCCAGCGCTCCTGGTAGGTTATCCTGGTGATAAATCACTGCTCTGAAATAGTTCCCTCGATCACTTAATTACTCACAATATCGAAATGATATTCTAATGCATCTTTTTTTATGTTTGCTGGAAAACAAGGCTTACAGCAGGGGTGCTGAGGGAGGGACCCGCCGCTCCATTTTGGGCAGTGAC
>NW_010182548.1:14475-15959 GCF_000695765.1 Mesitornis unicolor | reverse complement strand
GAAGAAGAAGAAGAGGAAGAAGAAGAAGAAGTTGAAGTAAATAATAATAATAATAATAATAATTACATGACAATTCTAATAATATTTCTAATAAATATTAATAAGAAATCATTACTAATTCCAGCTTTACCCCGTTCCAGAAGCCCACCTTCCCCCCCTGCATTGGAGGGGACCGTGCTGGTGGCGCAGGGATGGAGCAGCTCTGCCCCCAGCTTCCTCCCTGCGCTAAACAAGAGGAAATTACACCAATAAAGACCAGAAAACTCCACTTTTCCACGCAGTCATCAGAGAAACCACGATACCAAGTTTTGGGGGCCTGGAGGGGTGCAGTGACTTTGTTGCTTAATGTTTTTATTATTTGAGGATTTATTTCTGGGTAGCACAGAGCGGGTACCAGGGTCCTTACCCCGCATCGCTCAGCATCGCCCGTGTCCTTCTCCCAGAGCCGTTATCGCTGCGGGCCTCGTTAGGAGTTCTTTTAATCCTGTTTTAATGGTCCCAATATCGCTGGGCAAACCCCGCTGGGAGGAGGAGGGTCACCTTCCCCACCTCCTGTTTGCGTCCTGCTTTTCATAACTGCATTTTTTCGCAGATAACGGGGGGCACCGACGGGTCAGGACGTGCACAAACCCCTCACGCCCACCTCCCCAGGGGCAGAGGCACATGTCAGCACCCAACAGAGCCCCCATCCAGCCAAAATGCACCCAGAAATTGTGGTGGGGGAGTCCGCCACTGCTGGTTTAGGTGCCAAAACGATGCTCATGGGTGTGATGAAGGATTTTGGGGTGTTAAAGGGTGGATATGGGGGGGGTGACACATCATCATTGTTCCCCCCCCACCTTGGTGGGTGACGCATTGCTATCGGCCGCTGTTTGCTGTGCCTGGCGGTCCCTGGGTGTCACCTTGCCTTGGACGGGTGCCCACGGGGTGGGGGACGCACACATGGGGAGCGGGGGCTTTATAAACCCCCGGGTTTTTGGCTCCATCAGCCCCCGCCACGATGCGGTTCCTCCTGCTCCTCTGCGCCGCTGGCCTCTGCCACGGTGTCACCAGGTGAGTCACCGCGGCGTCACCCACCCGAGGGGGGAAAAATGAGCACCCAGAGCCTTGTAACAGCTTTGGGATGCAAATATGAGGTTTGGGGAAGCTGCTGTGGGGTGGTGGTGCCGGGAGGGGTCTGATTTCTTGAAGGGCTTTGGGGTTTTGCAGAAATCCCTCCTGACTCTGTATGTTGGGGGATTTTGCTGCGCTTCTGCAGTTGGACCAGCACGAACGGGTCTTGGGGGAGCTGCAGGAAGTAAAATCCTGATAATTCTTGTTTTTCCCTTCATGCTCCTGCCAGGCTGCCCCTGGAAAGGGGAAAGAAGCTGCGGGAGGTCCTCAGGGCGCGGGGTTTGCTGCACCCCTTCCTCCAGCGCCACCGTTACGACATCGGCACCAAATTCCCCCACGCTTTTCCCAACGACGGCACCCAAGTGGTCACC
>NW_010182548.1:1417-14444 GCF_000695765.1 Mesitornis unicolor | reverse complement strand
CTGCTGAACACCTTGGATGTGAGTCTGGGCTTTGTTCCCCGGGGGCGGTGGTTTGTGGCACACACATCCTCATCTCTGTGCTGTGCATGGTCCAAACCTGAATTCTTTCACCCCAAAACCCTCAGCTCACATCTTTTGCCCCTTCCTCCTTGTGCTGGTGGCCCTGGATGGAGCCAGGACATGGAGATGTCCCCCAAGAGCTGTGCTAGGAACAGGGTGTCCCCATGAAGAAGGGGACCATGAGGGTTTCGAGCCCAGGGAAGCTCCAGGTTTGGTTTCATGCCTTAAAATCAACTCTGGGTCCTGTTCCCCCTCAGACGGAGTATTACGGGACCATCTCCATTGGCACCCCCCCACAGGACTTCACCGTGGTCTTCGACACTGGCTCCTCCAACCTCTGGGTTCCCTCCATCTCCTGTGCCAGCCTGGCATGTCGTAAGTAGGGCTGAGTTTATAACTGCATGATTGAGCCCCAAAATAGGGGTGACATTGCCAGGGGTCCACCTAGCCATGCAATGAAGAGACCCCACGGTGCTGGGCCCACAGCATTTGTGAAACGCACTGGAAAGATGAGTATTTGGAGTGTAGGACCTCCTCAGTGCTGGACTCTGCTGTGTTAAGTGCTCTGTGCCTCAGTTTCCCCACCTGTCCCTCAGCTGAGCTGTTCCTAAAAGCAGGGTAATAAATGCCAGGTCTGAGCAGTGATTTCAGCAGAGTTCCTCCTCCCACGCTCCCATACAGCTCAGCCTTGCCGAAAATCTTCATTTCTGGTTTTTACCTCCTAGAAAACCACCGGACCTTTAACCCGTCGCAGTCCTCCACCTACAAAAGCACAGGGCAGAACCTGTCTATTCAGTACGGCACCGGTGACATGGAGGGCATCGTGGGCTCCGACACCGTCACCGTGAGTGGGGGGGTCCAGGGGACGTCCTTTGTGCCTTCTCCACCTGATTAACATCAGTGGGGCAGATCCAGAGCTCACTGCATCCTCCCCATCCCTAGGTTGCATCTCTGGTGGACACCAACCAGCTCTTTGGCTTGAGCACCACCGAGCCCGGCCAGTTCTTTGTCTACGTCAAATTCGATGGGATCCTGGGCTTGGGCTACCCAAATCTGGCTGCTGATGGGATCACGCCGGTGTTTGATAACATGGTGAATGAGAGCTTGCTGGAGGAGAACCTCTTCTCAGTCTACCTGTCCCGGTAAGCCCCAAGGGCTGGGGAAGGCATCTCACGATGCATTTTCTGGTGGCTCCAGCTCCTCTGCTGTCACCGCTGCCATCCGGCTGTTGTCTCTGTGTCGTGACATGCAAAAGCTGATGGCCACCAGACTCTCCAGGGAGATTTTGCCCTCTTGCTTGTGGTTGGCCAGGAAACTTCTCTCATTTCCAGCCACATGCCTCCACCATGGCCCCTTTCCCCCTTTTTTCTGGGTCCAAAGGCCCTGACATGCACTGCTGTCATACCACTGCCTTGTTAGTCTGTAATGAGGAGAGGACCACAGTATCTCACCCCTGGGACACACAGCCCTGCTGGTTTAAGTTACCTGCACTGAAGCCATGGGGCAAACCCTCCACTTCTTTTTCTGCATCATGCAGAGAGACAACGGGGAGCGTGGTCCTCTTTGGGGGAATCGATGAGTCTTATTTCACTGGCTCCATCCACTGGATCTCCGTCTCTTCCCAAGGTTACTGGCAGATCTCCATGGACAGGTAACAAAACAGCTCTGTGAGCCTTTACTCACTTCTAAACATTGTTTCTAGAGACCTGGGAACCATCATCATCAGGGGCTTTTCACTGGCATCTAACACCCCATGGCTGTGGGATGCAGAAGGTTAAGGGGCCAAATTCTATAATACTTTGGTAACTGCCACCCGAAATGGGGATGTCTGTGCCTGTGACACAGCCTAGTTCTTCTCTGCACAAAGTCTGTGCTCTTGGGGGCATCTCTGGTGATGAGTAAAGCAAAATTATGGTCCAGGACCTGCTTTGTTGGGCTCGGTTGGGTCCCAGCTGTTGGGCTTAGTGGGGTGCAATGGGGCTGTGATAGCAGCTGGAGCTGCAAACCCCAAGAGGCAAAAGGCTGAAGGGCAGGAAAACACCAGCGCATCATCTCACTCAGCTTTAAAACTTTAAAAAGAAGTTTGAAAACATCGCTAAGACCCAGCTTTAACGGCCTTGTGCATTGTCTGTGCCCTCAGTATCATCGTGAACAGCCAGGAGGTCGCATGCAGCGGTGGCTGCCAAGCCATCGTTGACACCGGCACCTCCCTGGTGGCTGGGCCACCCTCCAGCATTGGGGACATCCAGAGTGCTGTCGGAGCCAGGCAGGACGCGTATGGAGAGGTGAGAGCACCCATGGCTTGTTCTGCCTGGCATTGCCAAGCCCAGCACCAAACCTGCTTCAACACACAGAGAAATCACATCTCTGCTCGTAGTAACCCAGCCCTGCAGCTCTGATACCTCCCACAGAGACCACCACGAGACCCTCCCAGTCTCCAGTTCACACCAGTGAAATAAAATCCTTTCACTTCTGCCCCATGAAGGTGCTGTTTCTCACCTAAGAGCCTCTTTTCTCTGCCCTCCGCAGTACAACGTGAACTGCAGTTCCCTCTCTGCCATGCCCGACGTCATCTTTGTCATCGATGGGGTGCAGTATCCTGTGTCCGCCTCAGCTTACACTGAGCAGGTAAGGGAGGACCAGATGGCCCTGGTTTCAGGAGCCTCTCTCAAGGTCCTTCTACTTTCTCCAATGGCTCTGGTTGCTCTGGCTTCTCCCATTCCCATGGGAGATAGAGGATGGATGGCCACAGGCCTCCAGAGCAGTGCAAGCAAAGATACAGGAGCACATTTCCCCCATCTACCTTTTCATCCTCAACTGCAGAATGACCAAGGACCTTGCATGAGCAGCTTTCAAAACACCACTGGGGACCTCTGGATTTTGGGAGACGTCTTCATCAGGGTGTACTACAGCATCTTTGACCGGGTCAACAACCGTGTTGGACTGGCCAAGGCTGTTTAGATCCCCCACAATGTCAGTGGTGCTGTGGTTTCATCAAGCAACCAGACCACCACCATGATTTTTGGCATAGCAAGAGATGACCAAGGAATCTCTTGATCATACACGAATAAAGTGTTGGTGATTCAGAGCTGGTGACTGCACATTTATTTGTGATAAAATGGCAGGAATTGGGAAGGAGCTGTCATACACTTGCTACTTTGTGGTGGTTATGGAGCATTTTGGTCAATGCTAACTTGGGCCTTTGGGAGCTGCGGTCGTGTCCTGTAGAAGCTGAGGGGTGGGTCTCTAGGAAGTCATGGTTGACTCTTGTACTGGGTCTACAACATTTGGGAAACCCCAAATTTCCATCTGGGGAGGATGAACTCACCATCACAGACACGGCCCATATCAGCCCATATCCCTGCTTACCCACAGTCACATCCCGCCAGGTACTCACCTGGGGTAGCTCCCCATCCCTAGGCCCAAGGTTTGCCTTCATATCCCCTACACGGTGTCCAATGGCCCAATGACATCTCAGGGCAGTGACTCCCCAGGAGGGTGCATCTTAACTGGAAATTTCCCTTGGGCCACCCCAAAGAGCAGGGCAGGAGATGGCTCTCACCCAATGCATGCCCTCCCATCGTGAGGCTTTTACAGAAGCATACCCACAGCTGCAATGTGCAGAGGTGACAGCTTAATTCAGTTTCCATAGTTCAGCACAATCTACTAAGTTGGTTTTCCATAAAATATCTCGATTTAATGCCCCTTTCCCAATAATGAACCAGTCTGTGCTCTGAGATGAACACCTAGAGTCTGGAAACACCAGCTACCCTTCAGTTACAGCCTTCATTCGTGTATAAAAACCCCATCAAAACCTAATATATTTATTTTATGATCCTTTTCCCTCGCAATGGTCAGAACGACTCCTGTTCTGATTTTGTTTCATTCCTTTAAGGCAGCAATTCCCATTTCTGAAAAGGAAATTACCTCCATCCATATAAAATCCCATTAAAAACTGGAGGCTGCCTCTTTCCTCCCGAGCAGCTGCAGTGAAAGCGCTCAGCAGGCGGCTGGGAGAGCGATCTAAGAGTCCCTGCTGCTCCTTCATTTCTGCTGTGTGGAGGGATGAGGGGCTATTTGCATTATTTATTGATGAACGAAGCTTCATCGATTGCTCCAGAGATCACTCACCCAATGGGAACAGGGATGTGGAGGCAGAGATCCAGGTGATCGCGGTTGAAAGTGAATTTTTCTCTCCTTTACCATGCAAAAGTTGCCCTCTCTTCAAGCCAATTTGAAAGGAGTTTATGCTGTGGGATGGTGGAAATGTGATTTATCCTCCCTCAGCTCCCTGAGCTCATCCAGCCCTGGGTCACTGAGCCCTGGTGGATGGGAGCCCTTGGTGCCCAAGAGGGACCCAAGCCTGGATTTGGGGCAGATGGGGCTTTACCTCAGCTCCATCACAGGAATTTTCCCATTGTTATGAGCAACAAGAAATGAGCTTGGTGCAGTGGGAACCATGGATCCAAGGATCAAAGACCCATGGACCACCCCTGCCAGGATGGTCAGGACCCGGCAGGATCACCCCAGGGATGTGCTTCTGGTGAGTGGGATGGGAGAGCAAAGCTGTGTCCTTGTCCTGGGCAGGACCAACAGCCCAAAACCAGCTCCTAAACCCTCTGACATGGCTGTTCTGCACCAGTGCCAAGAGTCCATGGCAAATGCCACCCTACATCCATGGCAAACTCTGCCCTATGATGGGCTTCCTCCATGAGAGCATCCCCCATGGCCAAAGCATCCCTGCCCACACATGCAATAAAGAAATAAACCACCCAAAAGCTTCCAAGCCTGAACTGGAGAGGGGAAAATACACATCGGGACTGTCTTCATCCAGGAAAAATGTCTATCCTGGAGTGCCATCTCGTGGCTGTGGTGCCAAAACTGTACTGTGCAGTGGGGAAATGCAAAAATATCTCCTTGGTAGGAAAAGGATGCTCCAGGGGTTGCTTGGAAATCTCAGCTCAGAGGAGAAGGGAGATGCTTCCAGCTGACAAATATTTCACACATGGCCACAGGTTCCAGCTTGATCCAGGGATTAAAAACCAGCCAGGACCTCTTTCTGATAAAGTAAAGAAATTTCTTGTCTATTTTTTAAAGCATTTTCTGCGACAGCAGAAAATTTCAAGAGGGATTTCAGCCTGTGTGCTGGAGGAGGTGACAGATTGGCTCATTAAGGCTCGACTCAAGAATAGTACAGTTAATAAGAGCCTTTTATAGATTTCATTGAGCTTTGGGCTGGTATTTAGGAAGGTACTAAGCTGCAAATGGTATGGGAAAATGGGTTTTCTGGCAGGTTTTTATCAAGCACCAGCTGAGTGTTGACACTGGGTATTCATAGCCTGGTTTTCCTCCTCTTCCCCTTAGGATAAATTGGAAATGAGCTTTTGTGTCTGGAAAGGTTTAATGTCTCTGACCCCATCCTCGTAGCATAAATCAGGGTTTTCCCATAGATCTGGCGTCCTGCAGTGGATGGTGTAAGCCAAAATGCTGGGAAACCTCTGCAGAGTTTGTCCTCAGCTCACAGACCTGGAGATCTATCATGTCCCATGGATCAGCCCCCACACACCATTCCCAGCTGGGGACCAGCTCCCGTGGAGCCGTACAAAGCCAAGAACACAAAGTTGAGGCCAAATAAAAAGATGTTTTCTGAGTGCCAGGCTTTGAAGCATCTATTCTTTTATTTGAGAATAAAGTTTACAAGTTAATAAGAATCGGGTTGTTCATCCTTCCATCCATCCATCCACCCATCCATCCCTCCATCCATCCATCCACCCACCCATCCCAGCACCATTTCGGTCCTCATTTGCTAAGGGAGCAGCAGCAGCGAAGACGTGCTCGTAGCGAGCAGGTTGGGTCCATGGTTGGACTCGATGATCTTAAAGGTCTTTTCCAACCAAAATCATTCTATGATTTCCCAACCCAAACTTTTCCACCAGGGTTTCTCATGGTGACACCAAAAGGGCTTCAGTTTTGACAGGCTGGGAGTGAAGTCTGGAGAGGGAAGCGCTAAAAAACTAAAATAATGTATAAAGTTGAAGCTTTTTAGAGGAAAAGGAGAAGGAATCTGCCATGAAATAAAAATCGTGATGTGGCAAAGCTGCTGGAGGGCATTGAGGGGTGAATGGAGAGGAGTTGGGACATCTCAGAGTGCTGTTCTCCAGCTGTGCCCAGCTGTGCCTCCTCCAGCCATCCCTGCAGATCATGAGAACTCTAACATGGTGGGAAGGAGATTAAATAGCTCACAGCTCCTTCTCCTGTCTGGGATGATCATCTGGGGGTTACAGGAATTGAGTGAGAAAGAGGATGGTGGAGCGATGGGAAGAAACGAAGGAGAGCAGGTGGGTGCAAAAGACCTCATTGCACAAACAGTCCCCAAAAGACCCCCAAACCAAAATACCAACCCCTCAGACCAGAGCCAGCACAAGCTCTGCAGCAGAGCTGGCAGGGTGCAGGATTTCTGCCTCTGGGAAAATCCCAGCACGCCCAAATTCACATTAAAATTTAAAAAAAATTCCATCTTTCACCACTCCTTTCTGAATGAAATCGCAGAGCAGAGATGCTGGCACGTTGCGTAACGATCGTATCGAACCTTTAGGAGATGAGACATCAAGTATAACAGATGTGGGATATAAAAGCGGATGTGTAGACACTGCATGAGAAACTGTGATTTTAATGTAGGCAGAAACATTTAAAAAAAAAAGCCAAGTGAAATGGTGAAGTTGGAACAAAATGTTTTTGTCAGACGAGAACCTGCTGGCATTAGAGAGAATGGCAAAATGATCTGTTGCTGGTTTTTCCCATCAGAGTGCTGATGGAAATTTGCATGTTCTAGAAAACCAGAAGTGCTTTTTTACAAAGCAAAGCCGAGCTGTTGGGAAACACCAGCCCTCATTGCTCTGGGCCCGTTTGCAGCAACAGAAGGGACTATAAAAGCCACAAGGTGACGGTGGCTCATCCCCAGGGGTAACCAGATAACCCACAAGTTGAGCATTTGGTGCAGGAGAAGCCCCCTCCCCTCTCTCAGAGCTCAGTTTCCCATCAGAAACCCCAGTGGGTGTTGAGCCATGGTGCCCTGGACCTTTCTTGGTGGCCATCGTGATCGGTCACCATCCCTCTCCTCCCAGTCCCCACACCATGACTTGGTCCCATCCATCACTACCCACCCTGCTGTGCCAACACAACTAATGAGGCAGGCACATCAGCTGAAATAAATATCACTTATACTTTTTTTTTTCCAGCTTATTTTTTAGATTTTCCTAGATCTGGGAATTCTTGAGATGCCCAGATCCTGAGTGATGTGTGGGGAGGAATTATTTAAAATAGATAAAGAAGAGCAGGAAGATGGACCCATCTTCATCCCTGGACAGCTGGGTGTCACCAGGCAAAGCATTTCATGTCATTTTGCCCCTTTTTTCCCCTCTTGTAAATAGGGGAAATCTTTGTATATGGGAAACTCCATTCTGACGCCATGGAGAGAGAAGATAAATGTCAAGCAGATGAGCATCAAATAATAAAAATCAGACTGATGGGCAGGGAAGAGAGATAAGAAAGATGGTATTTATTTGAACAGCCACAGGAAATCAGAGATTGAAAAATGTCTAGGGGGAAGAAAAAAAAAAAAGAAAAGCAGCAGCATATTTGGTTTAAAAAAAAAATAAATTCAGAGCGTGCAGATGTTTTATACCTTATCCAGCCAATCCCACCTGAGTGCCTAGTCCCGTCATGACCTCCACCATCATTTTTTGGCCTTGTCTCGAGGGTAACCCCCATTGGTCTTATTGAGCGACTCCATGCTGCCGTTCCCCGTCACCACGCTGGTGAGTATTCGCTCCACCTCCCCGGGCAGAATTTGCTTCTCTTCGTTCTCTGTCTCTCGGTGGTAGAAATAGTTGAAGTTCGAGACGATGACGGGGACGGGCAGCGCGATGGTCAATACCCCTGCGATGGCGCACAGAGTCCCCACGATCTTCCCACCCAGGGTGGTGGGACACATGTCACCGTAGCCGACGGTCGTCATCGTGACCACGGCCCACCAGAAGCCATCGGGGATGCTGGAGAAATGGGACTGCGGCTCGTCCACTTCTGCGAAGTAGACGGCGCTGGAGAAGAGGATGACGCCGATGAAGAGGAAGAAGATGAGCAAACCCAGCTCCCGCATGCTGGCCTTGAGGGTCTGCCCCAGGATCTGCAGCCCCTTGGAGTGCCGGGAGAGCTTGAAGATGCGGAAGACCCTGACCAGGCGGATGATCCGCAGGATGGCCAAGGACATGTTCTGCTGCCCGTTGAGTTCGCTCTGCTGGATCAGCTCGGTGGTGAGTGTCACGAAGTAAGGGATGATGGACACAATGTCGATAATGTTCATGATGTTCCTGAAGAACTCAGTCTTGCTGGGGCACACGATGAACCGGACGAACAGCTCGAAGGAGAACCAGACGATGCAGGCAGTCTCTATGACGAAGAAAGGGTCCGTGAAGGTGCTGTGGGCCAGCAAGGTGTCAGTCAGATTCTTAGAAAGCTCCTGGGCGGACTTAAACTCCCTTTCCTCCCTGAACTCTGGCAAAGTCTCCATGCAGAAGATGATGATGGAGATGACAATGACCAGGACGGAGACCAAAGCTACACCCCTGGCTGCACTGGAGCTTTCAGGGTACTCGAAGAGCAGCCAAAATTGCCTATGAAAGTCATTGGTTGGTAAGAGGGTCTCAGGGTCCTTGATGAACCCTTCATCCTCCCTGAACTGGTCCATGGCTTCATCACCCAGCTCGTAGAAGGTGATTTCATCAGCAAAGACGTCAATGGGGACGTTGGCCGGGCGCCGTATTTTCCCACCGGACTGGTAATAGTACAGGATCCCATCAAAACTGGGCCTGTTCCTATCAAAGAAATATTCATTCCTCATGGAGTCGAAGTAACGCATCCTCTTTTCCGGGTCCCCAAGCAAGGTCTCGGGGAACTGATTGAGGGTCTTGAGCCGCGTCTCAAACCTCAGCCCAGCGATGTTGATGATGACTCGTTGGTCCCCCTCATCCATGCCCACCCTCTCCCCCATGAGGTGCTCGCTGAACTCGGCAGAGAATCTGGAGAAGATGGTCTCATTGTTGGCGTTTTCGCTGTTGATGAGGATCCTCAGGTTGGAGAGGAGGTTGGCGCAGCTGGGATGGCCTTTCCGCGACTGGCTGGCGGGGCTGAGGTCGTTTGAATAACAGGGATCCTCCACGATCTGATCAGCGTTGTCAAAACTGACTAGTGCCACCTCCATCTCCTTCCAACTGGACACGTCCATCATACACTAATCAGATTAGCAGCATAAATCCCCGGGTCGGATGCCGGCAGCTTGCGTCTTTCCCACGCTATGAGGATCTGCAAGTGAAGGGACAGGGAGACAGAGCTGAATTGTGCATATGCATCACTTGGCTCGACTGCAATGAATAAAACAAACCTGAGGTCAGAAACCCATGTATTTTTTTTAATGGAAACATTCATTTCATTGACTGGCAAAAGCCTTACACTTCCAGCAAGTCATTCATCTCCAGGTCCTGCAAGCCCTTTGGGCATGGCTTTGTTATCATCATTAAACCTCCCAATACCAGTTACAGCACCCACGGATAAACCCAAGGCAGTAGCAGAGGATGGGGGTGAGACAAGGGGTCCCACCCAGCCTTTCTCTAGCAATCCCAGCCCTGCAGAGCACGGGGTCATTTCCAACATTTCCAGGTGTGGGTCCAGAGTTTGAAGCAGGATTTGGAGATATGAGACATGAGTGCCCTTGCTCCAGCTGGGAAAGGCTTTAGGTCAAACCCCAGGAGGTCCTGTGCATGTTGCAGCTGGGTCAACTGGCGTCCAGAAAGCAGTTCCCAAACTGGGGGCCACACAGGGATTTGGGAGCAGGACACGGCCACCAGCCTTGGAGAACCCTTTTGCTTTGCAGGAAGCAAAGTACGAACTGGGACCTCTTGTCTTGATCCAGACTTTGGGGTGAGTGATGTCCTCGAGCTCTCAGGCCCCCTTCATGGTAGACCTGATATCCTCAGCCATGGCAAGAAGATGAGAGCTGAACACTTGGGTCACTTGGAGAGGCTGGAGAGCATCTCTTAGGCCATGGGGTGGATTTTTTCCCAGGTCAGGTGCTCAACAACAAATACCACATCCCCAAAATACTCCTGGGCATGTGTTTCCCCCACACGCCCCTGCTGTTGTACTGAACTCAAAGCAAAGTCAAAGAGGATCCCAGGGACCAGGCCAAGTTATGGAGCTGAGAAATTACCTGTCTTGCCTCAGGGAGAAGCATGAAGAGAAAAGAGATGTTAACAGGGAATGGTTCTGGGGAGATTTGCCCAAAAAATGCACTTTCCAAGTGAATCCAGCCCCCTGTTTTATTTCCCCTCTGGGTACATTTTTCCATCATGTGAAACCACAGAAGGATACACAGGGCTGCTCTGTGTGACCGCTGATCACCAAGGGCACGCTGGCTTTCTTAACTGGAGAAGTTCAGAGAGAAGGAGCGAAAAACCTCAAATGCCCTCAACCGCCCGGAATAGCAACACAATTTAGGCCATGTCTGCACGGAGCAGCAGCGGTGCCTGGACCGGTCTTGCCATGGGGATGCTTCTCACCGCAGGCTTTGCTTTGTGCAACCCGGTGATGGGCAACGACCCATTGTGTCCATGGGGACTGAGCTGCACCCGGTGCCTCAACCTTCCTGTTTGGGGCTTTGAAGTTTCTACCTGCTCCGTTCCCCAAAAGCAGACTCATCCACCCATGCTGATGCACTGCTGGCGAAGCTGGGTAGGACAAGCAAGACCCCCAAATCCGTGGTAGTCGATGCCAACATCCTGGCTTGCTACAAAACCTCCCTCTTCTGCAGAGTTACAGCCCCAAAAGCAAAACTTCACACAAGAGCCACCATCCATTGTCCAGACCAGGGCTCAACCTCAGCAGCAAGGTGAGATTCTGGATTTGGGGACAAATCCTACAATTTATCATAAACCAAGGCAAAGAAACTTAAAGATCATGTTTCTTTGCTTAAAAAAAGCCATGGAGCACGGTCGTTCTTGGGTATGTGTCTCTGTGGAGCTGCTTCTGGCTGGTTTTGTGCCAATTTTCCCACTTGAAGACATTTAGAGAGGAGCATTTGGGTCAACAGGGCAGGAATTATGCCTGGAGGAAGCAGGAGCAGTGCAGTTTTGCCCCAAAAAGCAACCTGCTGCAAAGCTGAGAAGCCCAAATGACTCCAAAACTGAGTCCTCCAGCCCCAGCAATGTCCTGTTTGGGCATCCTCAAGGCTCAGCAGCTCCAGATTCAGCTCAGGATTGACTTTGAAAAGCTGCTGTGGGCAGGATGAGATATCGCATTGGAGCAATGCTGGGTGCAGAAAATGCAGCACAACCTCATTGGGTAAACAGCAACTCAGAGCTGTGGCTAACCCATGGACCAGTAACCACATAGCACTGGGAAGCAAAGAGATCCTGCGATAAGCCTCATTCCAACAAAGCTCTTTTGAATCTTTCAAGGGAAGAACAACCATTACAGAAAATAAGAGTGATTAAAATCAGAGAATCATTTGGTTGGAAAGGACCTTTAAGACCATCGAGGCCAACCATAACCTGTCCACTACCAAACCATGTTCCTCAGCATCTCATTTCCCTTTTAAATCCCTCCAGAGATGGTGACTCCACCACAAGAAAAAGCAGTACGGATTGCTCCCCTCCCGAGATCTTATTTTTTCTTAATATAACCCCTCCAAAAGAAGATTTTTCAACTAAAATAGTAAAGAAAATCAGTTTGAATGAGGAGAACGGGAGCGATTGATGCTCAGCTGGACACCTCAGTCCTGGTGGGAGAGCCCAGCGGGGACCACGTGCCTGGGAGCTTCTCTCCACAGCAAAGCAAAGTTGGAGCAGTGAAAACTGAGCATAAAAATCACATCCTAAGTCAGCACCACGTGATGATCTTGGTATTTTAAGCATTAAGTGTGCTTAACTCTTCATACAACACGCTGGCGCTGCCGGCAAGAAAATTCCCCAGCCCTTGCTTGGTAGGGAGGCTTCAACTCAAGACTGTTGGTCATAGGAGTAATGGTGACATCTTGAAACCTGGCTTTGCTCTGAAGCCTCCATGCACATCGGACTGAGCTCCCCCGGCAGCACCTCTCATAGGGAAACTGAGGCACGGAGCCATGATGGGACAACTTACATGCCATGGTCAGGCCTGAGATTGGAAGTTGTGCTCATCCTCCCAGCTGGGACATAGAAAAGTGATTTTTATCTCCATTTCAAGCCCTGGGAGCAGCTGCCTAAAGGATGCAGGGCTGTAACTTCCCTTTTCTTGCCTTCAAAGCCCCAAAACCTGTGGACATCTCCCTGTCCCCATCACCAGAGCTCAGTGCTCCCTTGTCCCCAAACCCCCAGACCACCCCATCCCTCTCATTTTAAATTTAGACTCAAGTAAACGGCGCTGCCCAAAGCCACAAACCACCCTTCCGAAGCTCTGCAACGTGCGCTGCGGGCTCCAGCGGGGCTTGAACTAGAAAGTTGCCTTGTTTTTTCCTCCTAAATCACCTAACATCTGCTTCTCAGAATCTGATTAACTAATACCCTTCAGCTGAAATCCCTGGCTGGGGGAAATAATAATAATAATAAAAAAATACCAAGCGAGGGGAGAGACCGCAAAAGAGAAAGGTCATTTTGAGGGAGAGTTTAGCGTTTTGCCCATCACATCCCAGTAAATTGGGGCCGTGGTTTCCACCGGCCCCTCCGTAACCATCGAAACCTCCCCATCGGCTTCCTGTCCGCCGCACTCTCAAACCATGGCTTTTTCCAAGGTTTTTCCAGAAAATCTGAGGTGCTGAGCCTCTCAATCCCCTCATCCCTTCCCCACCACCGCTGGACTGGGATGAGAGAGGAGGCGATGGCTCCCGTAGCCCCCCCACACCATCACCTATGGGGACTTACCCGCCCAGGGCATGGAC
>NW_010182548.1:968-1370 GCF_000695765.1 Mesitornis unicolor | reverse complement strand
GAAAAGCGAAAAAAAAAAATAAAAACCCCAGCCATACCCTTGAAAGGTCCCTTTGGGATAACGCAGGCAATGTCATTTAAAAGGCTCGGCGCTATTTGGTTCACTGTATAATTGGCCGGGGATGCGCGGCCGCAGGATCTGGTGCCGTTCGGAGCCTCGGCCCCGCCATCGCCCTGGGAGCCCGAGAGCCATGGGGAAAGGGGGGTGGTGGGGTGCAGAGGCCACCCTGTCCCCATGCCCTGCTTGCCTGGGGACAGGGGACCTGGGCACCCACTGTGGGCGAGTGGGATGGGGGGGCATGTCCTTCTGGCGGATGGCACCTTTAATCCCCAATAATGCTCCGGATGGGCCGGCGGGGACAAGTCTTGTCCATGACGTGGGGAGGTCTGGGCTGGGCCCTGG
>NW_010182548.1:367-677 GCF_000695765.1 Mesitornis unicolor | reverse complement strand
CGGAGGGCATCGGGAGAGGGGACGGGCCCCTTCCTCACCCCTGGCTGCTGGCCGGCCTCTGGCTCAGACCCCAGCGCCGTTGGGCTTAAAATCTCCAGTAATAAATAAATAAATGCCCTGGGCAGGTTGGCACCGTTCACTGAAAGAATGAGGATTTATCTATATTTTTTTCTTCCTTTCCCATTATTTTCATTTCTTTCTTTCCAGAGCTTGCTATGCACATGTGCATCCTTGCCTTGGGTGCTCCAAGATGGTTTCATCCCTGTTGGGTGACTCACACAGGGATGGGTCCCAGCTCCACCTTCACCCA
>NW_010182548.1:0-314 GCF_000695765.1 Mesitornis unicolor | reverse complement strand
GGGGAAAACAGAAGAGGGGGTGACACATTTCTACCCGCGTGTCTCAGCCTGAATTCCTCTACAGTGACGTTCCTTTGCTCTTGAGGGACCCGGTCACCTCAATTTCCCTCCTACCAGCTCCCTTTTCTGTCCTCTGAGCTATTTCTCGTCCCCCTCATCCCCTGTGACATTAATGAGCACATTAAAGCACCCCATCCCCAAGGAGAGCCTGGAACCTGGGGCATCTTACACCCAACTCCAGACATCTGCGATGGAAAGGGGACACAACATCACCCAGAACTTTGATCAGGCCCTTCAGGATTGGGTTACCATTT
>NW_010182547.1:1300-2293 GCF_000695765.1 Mesitornis unicolor | reverse complement strand
CATCTCCATCCTCCTCCTCCGTCCTCTCCTTCTCCTCCCGCTCCATTCCTCCATCCTACCCCTCCGTCTCCATCCTCCTCCTCCTCCATCCTGTATCTTTCCTGCCCTTCCATCTCCATCCACCCCCTCCATCCTGCCCTTCTGCCCACCAGCTTCATCCTGCCCCTTCATCCCTCCATCCTGCCCCTTTCCTGCCCCTGCTCCCCATCCCAATCCCCAGACCCTGTTTGTCTCCCCCAGCACTGAAAGGTCCGAGTGGGAGGATGCTGGGGATGCTGGAGGGGGGATGAAGAACCGGGTGCCCCCATCCCTGGGAGCCACAGGGAGGGCCTGGTCCAGACTCTATTTGGGGTTGAGAGGCTGTCAGATGCAGCCATGGGGCCTTTGGGCACCCCATGGGAACTGGGAAGGCTCACCCAGCCCAGCCCCTTGCTCCAGTGCCCCACGCCATGGCCATGAGGCTGGGGTTGCCTTTGGCCATGCCATGGGCAGGACCATCACCAGCCTGGCTGAGGTTTGGCATTGCCATGCAGGATTTCAGCCCCAGGTGCCAGTGCTGCCTTGCTGGGCTGCCAGGGGCCCACCACTGCAGCCTTAGGCACCCCAGGAGCTAGTAGGGCTTGTAGAGCTCCTTGGGTGCCCAAGGCTGCAGTGATGGGCTCCTTCCCCAGCTCCCAACCTCTGGCTCTCCAGGCACCAGCCCCTGCTGAGGACATGCAAGAGTACCGGGGGTATCTTCAGGACCCCCACCCACTGGGATGGGGATGCAGTGACTGTGGGAAGGGGCTGAATCCCCCGAGGGTGCCCAGGGCTGCTCAAGGCTTTGCTGTCCCACCCCTTCTAGCCCTGTTGTTCACTGAATTGAGGGGGAGCAGAGCAGGGACAGACCTGACCCCCCCTGAGGCCCCTTTCCTCCCCTCTCACCTATTCGTCCCTTTGGGATCCCCGTCCCAGTGCAGGATTAATGGCCCCCAGGCTCCATGGTGCCCCCGT
>NW_010182547.1:1024-1255 GCF_000695765.1 Mesitornis unicolor | reverse complement strand
GTGCTGCAGGAGGGAAACTGAGGCAGGGCCTGGCCAAGGCAATGCTCAGCCTGGGGCTCAGCATCAGCAGTACTTTGTGCCCCTTTGTTTCACACCAGAACAGGGGGATGGCATGGGGTGGGAACGGGTGAGAGGGGGTGGCAGGGAAATTACACCTCCATGGTTGACAGCCAAGCATGGGAGAGCCGAAGCAGGGCTTTGGGTGCCAGCAGCTCCTTGCTGGGCCAGTGG
>NW_010182547.1:384-1002 GCF_000695765.1 Mesitornis unicolor | reverse complement strand
GTGGGGGTCCCACGGGTGCCTGATGTGCCCCCCCCAGCCCCAGCGCACTGCCCTGGCAGCCCCGGCCACAGCTGTGGTGTCGGTGGCTGCGATTTGGCCATATGGTCACGGCGGGTGGGCGGCAAAAATAGCAAACGCTGCTGCACCCCGGGCACCCAGCAAGGGCGTCTCAAGGGTGCAGGGGGGCCAGGACCCCCCAGTTGCCTTGACCTGGTTGGAACAGGAGGTGCTGCATCTCCAAAGGGGCTGTGAGCCAGGGTTGGGGGGGGCTGACCTGATCTCCCCCCAAAGTGGTGACCATAAGGGTCCATCCTGAAGCCGCTGCTCTCAGCATGATGCCCCTTCTGTCCTCTTCCTCACAGCGGCGGCAGGGGCTCCCGGGCCCGAATCCCCTGAGCAACGACTACCGTGTGGTGGTGTTTGGTGCCGGCGGCGTGGGCAAGAGCTCGCTGGTGCTGCGCTTCGTCAAGGGGACCTTCCGCGACACCTACATCCCCACCATCGAGGACACCTACCGCCAGGTGATCAGTTGTGACAAGAGCGTCTGCACCCTGCAGATCACTGACACCACCGGCAGCCACCAGTTCCCCGCCCTGCAGCGCCCCCCCATCTCCACGG
>NW_010182547.1:0-243 GCF_000695765.1 Mesitornis unicolor | reverse complement strand
GGAGAGCCGGGAGGGGGAGGCCGTGGCCAAGGAGTGGAAATGCGCCTTCATGGAGACCTCAGCCAAGATGAACTACAACGTCAAGGAGCTCTTCCAGGAGCTGCTCAACCTGGAGAAGCGGAGGAACGTCAGCCTCACCATCGATGGGAAGCGCTCCAGCAAGCAGAAGAGGACAGACAAAATCAAGGGGAAGTGCAGCGTCATGTAGAGCCCCCAGACTGGCCCGCACCCCCCTCCGGTCCC
>NW_010182546.1:0-16133 GCF_000695765.1 Mesitornis unicolor | reverse complement strand
CGGCGGCTGTCGGGGGCTCGCTCTGCGGGGCGTGGTTGGGCAAGCAGCGTCCCCTGCCTCGGCAGCTTTCCGCGGGTAGCGGCCTCCGAAGGAGTCGGGGGGTTGTGAGCTGCTGGGAGACTTTGCTTTACTCCATGTATCAGAGAAAATATGATGAGTTTGTAGTTCTTGCCTCGATCTGGAGGCTGGCAGGCGGGCAGCCTGTGTTAGAGGTAGGTCAGACACCCAGGGGGGTGCTGGGGTAGGTCAGACACCGAGGCGGTTGCTGGTTTCGAGAGCAGGGTTCTGACTGAGGAAGGGTTTAAAATTCTAGGCTGGCTTTGATCGAGGTTATCTGCGACTTTCCTTATGACAGAGTGCATACAGCAGGTACTAAGGTGTCTTCCTGGACTGAATACTCTAATTGAGAACAAAATTGTCCTTTTTTTAGTCATCAGAGACTTTCCAGTCTTTATCACTGAGGTGGAGTCGTTCTCAAATCCCATAATTTAAGATTATTTGAGAATTTTGAAGAAACGATTTTCAGTCTCTCTGGCTAAATGTGTATCTTCCCTTTTCGTAGTGTCTGGTGATAGTAAGTGTTCCCTTTTCTTGTAAGGAAATGTAAAGTTTCACATGATGAGTATGAACTGTATCAAGTTGGGGTTTTTTTAAGCAACAAACAGGTCTAAACTTCAGAAATTTCTTGGCAAGAGATTCTTTTAAAATATATGCTGTTTAGGAAAAAACGCATGAGGTTGCAGCTTTGATAACTTTAATTCTTGATTTTTACTCTGTGTTATCTATCTTGTGTGCTGAAAAGGAAGTGCTGTGAAAAGCATCATTTATACATGTTTATGCGTAGTTACAATAAAATGCACAAATGTAGGTAATTCTAAGTTTAGTATAAGTTGAGGATGATACTTCTTAAAGTTCCTTTTGGGTGAGAAGATGATGTAGATACAAACTGCCAATGCTAAATGTTACCCTTGAGAAAATGAGTTTAAAATCAAGGAAAGTTGTGGGAAGTGCATTTTGCCATTAAAAAGGGCTTTTTCCATAGGTAGACAGAACTTGTTTCGCAGATGGATGTAAATATATCTACAATTTAAATATTTTCAAGATTGGTATCTGATGGGTTAAGTTTTCTGAAATGAACTTCAGCAAAAACTTGCAGTAAATGAAGCGGTGGTCTAATTCTGCAGCCCCTGGGCCTTTTTGGCAAACTGAAACCTGATGGTGTTAGAACTGAAACCTGGTGTTGTTACATTAGACGTAATGCTCATCAAGAACTTTACTTTTGGCAGGTACAGCTAAAAGCTGAAGCTGTAATGCACCCATGCGTGAGCAGTGCTAGTGGTGTACATCATGGCCTCTGTGGCAGTGATTCCAGACTCCTACAACCATGTGTTGGCAGAGTTCGAATGTTTGGATCCGTTGCTTTCTGCGCTCAGGCTGGATTCCAGTCGTCTGAAGGTGAGGTTGTGGGGGGGTGGTGGTGGTAGGGTTTTTTTGTGTGTTTATTGTTTGGTTGTTTTGGAGTTTTTTAATTCAAATAATGACCTTATTTGGTTTATTATCTGATTAACCCACAGGATTAATCTTGTTCTTTTTGAGTGTGTTCATGGTAGTTTATGTTGGGGAAAACTTTGGGAAGAAGAAGTAGTGAAGACAAAGGATCCTGTTACTCTCTGTGTTTTCTTAATGCAGCTGTGGGGTAAATAATACAGCCTTACTGTCGTCTTCTGTTTGCTCCAGTTGCAGAGTCCTGTTCTAATATCCTTGATGACTCTGCTGCCAGGGTTTCAGGAGTGATACTCACAACTGGCCAACAGTGAAGCCTTTAAAAATAACATAGTAATGCAAGAAAGAGATACTGTTATTAGTACTTACTAGTAGCCGTGTTGTACATTATGATTTTTATTCTTTCAGTGCACATGTGTATCTGTGTCAAAGAGATGGCTGGCTCTAGGCAGTTCAGGAGGAGGACTGAATCTTATACAGAAAGATGGTTGGAAGCAAAGACTCTTTCTCACTCATAAGGTAAGGGTAAAGAATTCTGTACAAAAAAATCCAGGGAGAATGGGACTGACAAAGAGACATTGTTTCAAGTTAGTTTTTGTTAAGAGCAGGCATTTTCAGCTTGCTGAACTGTCCAAGTAAGATGAAGTGGTAGTAGCTGTTGTGATGAGTCTGGTTTATGTCTTAGACATAAAAGTTGTGTAGTGGTAAAGGCAGTACGGGAACAACTTTTTCCTGCGCTTACTCCCATCCTTGCTTTCAGGAAGGTGCCATTTCCCAGGTTGCCTGTTGTTCACATGATGAAGACTATGTTGCTGTTGCCACCAGGTGAGTGGTGTACTGACAAACCTGATTTCTAGATAAATATTTTTAAGTAGCTTCTAAGTTTTAGACTTGGACATCTGCTGAGAACTTGGAGGGCGGCAGGGAATTAACTGGTAGAGGCCTCTACAGAGTAATTCTCTGTGCAGACAGTTTGCTTCACTCTTTTTTTTTTCCCCTGGAAAAATTGTTCCAGAATAAGTATTATTTCTGTAATAGAACATCTATGGGAGAGAAAATGCGTGTGAAGCTGAGATGATAAATGTCACCCTGAGACCTTTCAGCGTCAAAAGAAACACCTTCATTAACTTGGCAGAGTGAGATTACACTTACATGGTTTAAAATCCTTTTAAATGCTTATTTTTCTGCATCCTTACTGGCAATTTCAGTCAATGCAAGAGTAGCCTTTCAAGCAAAGCTGCTGATGCATCATAGTGCAAGGAAGGACACATTCTTCAGAATTAAGAATGTGACACTTCTTGAAAACATGTGAAATGTAGATTTTCTGTTTCTTTGGAATAATGCATCTTTATCACTGATAAAACGTTAGAAGACTTATTCTCAAATTGCATTTTCTTTTTTAATTGTTGTAGCCAAGGTCTTGTGGTAGTCTGGGAGCTGAATCAGGAACGTCGAGGGAAGCCAGAACGGATTTATGTTTCCTCTGAGCATAAAGGCAGAAAAGTCACAGCTATGTGTTGGGATACAACTGCCCTTCGTGTTTTTGTAGGAGATCATGTGGGAAAAGTATCAGCCATCAAGATCAACACATCGAAACAAGGGAAGGTAAAATGTTACACACTTTTGAGATGAAGAGGTTACCAGGGGATGATGTGGAATCCTTTTGTTTATTTTAGTAAAGTAGATTAGAGGAGGACTTGCCAGCTGATGAAGTTCTGGCATCTTTGACCGTTGGGATGAAGAACCAGTCTCTTGAGATACCAATAGAAATGCTAACCTGTGAACTTCCCCTGCCCTCTCTTTTAGCTACTTTAGTAATGCAACATAAAAATGATTTCAAATGTGCAGAATTAAAAAACTGGCTGAGCTTCCTTCTCTTGAAATTTACAAGTATTCAAGCTCAGGGTCTTGGTGTTTCTGAGCCTGTTGGATTCCTTAGACGCCAGCTACAGGTTCAGCCGTTTGTTTTAGTTCTCAGCGCAGCTGCTGCTCTGAGAAAGGGCAATCCCAGACTCTTTTGCTTGGTTCTGTCTGGATACTCTAATTCTTAAATGTGTGGATCAGTTTAAGTAAACGGTAGGCAGACATCAAACTTCCATCCATTGCATTTTGGGCAAAGGGCACACTAATTAATTGTACCAGCCTGATTTCTAGCCCTGGAGTGTTCTCTAACTTTTACCATTACTAGGTCCTTTCTTTCTGCTTTTAATCTGTAAGAAGGAGCGTGACCTGCGAGTAGATGTGTTCCTCCAGGTCTTTTCTAACCCTCGTGAAAGATTTTGATGGAAAATTGATTGAAAAGCAACAAGACTATTGTATTTAAAGAAAGAGCAGAAAAATCCAACTGTGGAAAGACAGAAAAAAGGAAAGGAGAGAAGGGCAAGGCCCACAGAATGTGTCTGGTTATGCCTGTTAAAGGAAGGGGACTGTTGAATCTCTCATGTAATGCACTTTGTTTGAGGTAGGGAATTGACACATTCCTAACAACGATAACAGCTTTAAACTGTCAAAAATGGTGACCATCTGCTAGAAAATTTGAGTGCAGTTCCTACTGGTTTCTTATTCATAAGAAGTCTGTCTATGACATTGTTCTGCCACCCATGCAAACTGAGGCACTTGTGTAGTAAATAGTATTTGAGTAATTTGCTGCAGGGTAATAGAGAAAGTGAGTTTATGTAAACCACCTAAATCTGATGGAAGTTTTTTTTGTATCAAGTAATCCATCAGCTCTCTCTCCATAAAACTGTTTACTGGCTGAAAATATCTGTGGGAGAGAAATGACAAAAGCACAAAGCTTGCAAGGGCTAAGAATAAATAAAAACTCCTCTTACCATTACAGAAAACATGCTCTTTATAAAGAAATGTCAGGATGCAACTGGCATACACTTATTTTTCTTAAACCTTCAATAATGCTTTTGGGAAAAGGAGGATTTAAATTTTTATGCCTCTAAAACTTTGAAGCCTTGTTTTGTAAGGGAGAGAGAAGAAAGGATCTGCTCTGTCTTACACTGTGTATTCATAGCATACATGAGTCTTTTCTGAATTTTGCAATTTTGACTTAACTTGTCTTTACTTTAAACTGAGGCTCAGTATGTTTTCTTGCTTTGTTTTCTTTCTAACTGTAGGCCGCTGCTACTTTTGTGATGTTTCCAGTTCAGATTATAACCACTGTGGATTCTCGGGTTGTTCAGCTTGATTATTTGGATGGAAGACTGCTCATATCGTCCCTTACACGGACTTATTTGTGTGATACCGAGAGGCAAGTTATATTTTACTTATAAAATATTGGACTTTATGGAGTCACACAATGCTTCTGAAGTGAGCTCTGGAGATCATCCAGTCCAATTTTCCTGCTCAACGCAGAGTCAGGTAGAGTAGATTGTGTGGGACTATGTCCAGTTAGGTTTTGAGCATCTCCAAGGATAGAGTGTCCACAAGCTCTCTGAGCGACCTTTGCCAGTGGTTCACCAGCTTCACAATAACAGAGCTTTTTCCTATATTGAAATTGAATTTCTTGTGTTTCTATTTGTGCCCATTGCCTCTTGTCCTTCCACTGCACACCACTGAGAGTAGTCTAGCTCTGTCGTCTTTAGTTCCCCCATCAGGGGAACATTCATACACATGGGATCAGATAAGGTTCCCTCCCAGCTGTCTGTTCCAGGCTGACCAGCCCAGCTCTCTCAGCCTCTTCTTGTAAGAGAGGTGCTGCAATCCCTTAGCTGTCTTTGTGGCCCATCACTGGACTTGGCCCAGTAATATCCCTGTCTCTTGTGTACTGGGGAGCCCAGAACTGGACCCAGGACTCCAGATATGTTTTGCTAGTACTGAGAACAGCAGAAAGATCACCTTCCTCGACCTGCTGGCAACACTTCCTAATACAGCCCAGGAGACTTTTGGCCACTTTTGCCAAAAGGGTGTATTGCTGGCTCATGGTCACCTTGTTGTTCACCAGGACTCCTGTGCCCTTCTGTACAAAGCTGCTTTCCAGCCAGTTGGTCTCTCCTGGTGCCTGGGCCTATTCTTCCACCAGTGCATGACTCTGCATTTCTTGATGTCTATTTATCTAGCCCATGCTTCCTCAGTTTGTCTGTAAAGCTGTTAGGAGGGGCAATGTCAAAAGCCTTACTGGAGTCAAGGTAAACAACATCCACTGCTCACCTGTCATCTGTCCAGCCAGTCATTCTGTTGTAGGGGGCTGTCTTTCAAATGACTTCTCCTTTATAAATCTATGCTGAGTATGCATAATCACCTTCTTAACTTCTGTGTGATTGGAAATGGTTTCTGGCATCACTTGAACCTTCACCTTCCCGTCACCAGGTTGACAGACTGTTTCTGCTGAATAAAAATCTTTCATGACCTGAGTTTTTGTTTAAACTAGTAAGTATTTCTGCACTCTGTCTTTTATAACCTTTATGCAGTATTCATTACAGATTTTTTTGAAGCACCAAAACAAATTCAGCAATTACTATGTAGTATTTTTATTGTTCAAGAACAACATAAAACTCATTAGAGCCTTCGTTCATGCTGCTTTAACAAGTATGTTTTTTCCACTAGAGAGAAGTTCTGGAAAATTGGTAACAAAGAAAGAGATGGAGAATTTGGAGCATGTTTCTTCCCTGTTGGAAAAAACAATGGGAATCAACAGCCATTAATATACTGTGCTCGACCTGGCTCAAGGATGTGGGAGGTGAACTTTGACGGGGAGGTGCAAAGCACACATCAGTTCAAGCAGCTGCTCTCATCACCACCTCTCCCCGTTGTTACTCTCAGGTAGAAGCATGACTGTTACCAGTGATGAACTTGCTCAGGACTTCTAGACTAGCTGAGAAGAACAGCATGAATGCTGAGAAGATTGAACAAACTCCTAGTGCAGTCAAACGTTAATTCTAGCTGTCACCTTAATACATTCTCTAGTAAGGGAAGGCAGTAGTTGAGTTATCAGAAATGTCTAAACACTGATATGCAGGTATGTCTGTGTGACTGCCACAATGAATGCTGCTGTCATAGGCTTTATTTAAGCCAGCCTTGTATTTACAGGGTTAAGAATATTATATGAAGAAAGTGATATTACTGTAGTTTTGCTTGTAACAGATAGTAATTTTACTTTACAGGCTGGATCCTCATTATACTAGTTCCAGCTGCTCTCCGCAATCTCTGTCTTTCCCAAAGTTACTGTATTTAACGTGAGTATTTGCGTAGCTTCCTGTTGATAAAGTAGACTTCAAAGTTTAAAGTTGCATGTTCTCCTAATTTATATTATCAGCTTCATCTTCTTGTGTAAGAATTGTCCAAGTATCGTGCTGAACAACAATCTCACTTGCTGTACTTAAGCCAATGTCATCCTTGCATATTTTACAATGACTGCACAATTAACTGTTGCTCTGTTTACATCTGCTTCGCTTGCAGTGAACACTGTGTGATGACCTGGACAGAAAGAGGCATTTATATTTTTCTCCCCCAAAGTGTTCAAGTCTTACTCTGGAGTGAAGTAAAAGGTAAACTTAAGAATCTTAGCTTTGTAATATTGTCTGTTATGTTTGTCACTTCTGAAGTCCTTGCCTAACATGGAGTCTTTTCAAGCCCAGTTACTGCAGCTGGATTGCAGAACATTGATAAGAAAACTCTTTTTTCCTTGTCATCTATCAGGTATATCCTTGAATATTAACTCTCTCCCCACCTCCTGCAGCCAACAGATCCCTCCATAGTTATGAAAACATGCTTGAGAAATGAAATGTAGTGGAGAGTGAATCCAGTAATTAAAATAGTGAGAGTTAACAACCTGCAGTATTAGTGGGGTAAAACTGGAAGTATCCTTTCCCCATTTTTTAGGTTTATTGTCAAGTGTATTCTGATGCATAACGTGGCTGCTGAAAGCTTAAAACGTGTTTTTTTCCTAGTATCTGTCTAAAGTGGAGCAAGGAATTGTACGTATTTGGGAGACGAGTGAACCGTCATAAATGGTTTTGTGTGCATGGTTATAGACGTAGTCCTAGAAGGGTTAGTTATTGTCAGTCAGTCTTTTCCTTCCTTTTCCTCCCCCTTTTTGTGTTAAGTTTCCAATGCTTTTGTCACGCAGTGTTTGTATGTAGCATAACTATTTCATTTGAAAAATGCTGAAAGGTCAAAGTGTTTTTCTACTGATAAATGTTTTCCTTCTTTTTCAAAGCTAACAGTGATGTATTTCTCATCTTTATCAGTCTTTAGTTTTTCAGTAACTTTAGTGAACTTTCTGAATGCTTTCTAGAAATGCAACTACAGAAAGCTTTGATACTTTACCTGTGTCTTATAGTTGTTAGAGCTAGCTTAGCACTCTTCAGTGTTTGTTTTCCCCATGCTACAGTGTCTTAGGCTTTTGCATGCATTTGCACTCAGACGGAAAATAAGTTTTTTCACCTTCTTTCAGTAACAGAAAGGAATTTCAGTGCTAACAATTTCAGTGCTTTAGATCTTTCTTTGCATCTGATTTTACAGATATTCAAGATATTGCAGTTTACAAAAATGAGTTGTTCTGTCTGCATACAAATGGAAAAGTTGTGCACCTCTCCCTTCTGCTGGTAGACCGCTGCATAGAGCGTCTGATAAGAAGAGGGTTCTGGACCCTTGCTGCCAGGGTCTGTTCTCTCTTCCAAAACTCAGTCATTTCTTGCAGAGTAAGTAAATACCTCCTTGTAAATGTGCAGTGCAACTTCACTCTGTTTCCTGTCCCTCTCTTCCATTAAGTTCCATAGAGTTCTGAGATTCATATTCTTGGAGTTTTTAAATAAATCTAAAAGTTACTTGTAGGAAAAAAATAAGCCTGCATGTGTGATACCATTTGCTTTTCAGATGTGTATTAGAAATAATAATGCTTCTGTTTCACTGTGTACCTTTAGGCAAGAAAAAATTTGCCTCTAGACAAGCTGGAGCACTTGAAGTCTCAGCTGGATGCCTCAACCCAACAAGATCTTATTATGCAACTGGAAGAACTAATTTCAAAGTTGGAACCTCTAGACTCTGCGTGCAGCAGTAGAAGGAGCAGTATTTCATCTCATGTATGTGTATTGGTAGTGCCAAAAATGTTACCTGCAGATTTTCTCTCTATGGCTTAAAATTGCCTTGTTGCACACTTTGAAGATGAAGCTTTCATTTTTGCCAAGTTTGCTATAGCTGATGATGTTACTTTCTAAAATTAGGTGAGATAGAGGGGTATGAAATACTACTGCTTGCATTCTTTAATCTCTCAGACCTCTGCCTATTATTTTGTGACTAATGGCTGAGATGTGTACTGATAAGAAGGTGCCTCTCTCCACAGCTGAGTTTAGCGCTTAACGTTCTTCAGTGTAAAGGTCATCTTGATTGTAACTGCAGTTTTGCGTGGTGAAAACTGAATGTTGAAATGCTTAGAACTATCCTAGTCCTATTTAAAATATTGTCTTACTCTATGAAGCTTAAGCAGAAAGCTTTAAGGCAAAAAAACCAAACCGTATTTATAATACTCTTTTACACGTAGAGCTGGTTGGTATTGTCTTAGCTTCCCAGCAGCTTTTCAAGAGCAGTTGCAGCGTATACATCTTTATAAATACAGTCACTGGACTGCACACTTTCTGGCATGTGCATACTTTTCCATTCTGGATATGTCAATGCTGTTATATAGTGTGGTAGACAAAGCGACAAGACAACAAGTGTTGGCACAGCACAAGAAGCCTTTATTGTGTTTCTTCCTCATCTCTTTATACTCTCTTTCCCCAGATGTGGTGTCTTCTCATTGGTTCAAAGTTACTGTGTCTCTTTTTTATTGGATAATACTTTCACAGTTCATCACAACTCAGCACTTCGGCCAAAGGAACATATACTCCTCAGTCTGCTGTCAGCACTTCCAACAAACTTGTTTACCTTGTGGCTCTTCTTGTTCCTGTTTATTCTCTCAAGGGTAGACTGGAACCTTCTCAAGGTCAAAGTCACTCTGTCCAAGGGCCTCAGTCCAGCTGAGGTCCCCCACGACATAGGGCTTTTCCAGACAGTGAATTATGAAGTGACGTGAGGTTATTTGAGTGGGTATGGCCGGCTGAGTTCTTGCAGGAAGTTTAACAAGGAAGTACGACTCACAACATCTAAATTCTCTCCCTTGCCCGACAGGAAAGCTTCAGTGTCTTAGACTCTGGAATATATCGTATTATTGGTCGAAGAGGCAGTCAGTCAGATGAAGATTCGTGTTCTCTCCACAGTCAAACGTTCTCAGAAGACGAGAGACTTAGAGAATTTCCTGCACACCAGGAAGATGAGCAAGTAGAACTTGGTAATATTTCTTAATGAAAATATGTTATTCAGATGCAATTTTTATTTATGCTACAAGAATTTGATTAGGTTGGTTCTGTGTGTATATTTTTCACTACCTGGTTATCCATGATTAAATCCTCTAGTTGGTTAATGGGAACACAGTCACCCCACCTTCCCATCAAATTCCTCCTTGAAACATTGGGGTGAAATGCTGGCCTCACAGAAATCCAAGTTTAAAAACAAACACAATTCAGAGAAACAAAACAAAAGGTCCAGAGCTAGGACTTCACACAATTTTTTTCCCTCTCCCTCTATGTGCAATTCAGCATTAACGCTAAGATTCTCTTAGCTGACTGTGCCAGTGGTAATTGAGCTTTAAATGAGATCTGTTTGCTGCCACATTCAGTAATATTAATTCCAGGAAAGAATTTCTTAATCTTGGCTCTGGCTTTATATTTCTTCAGGGAAAACAGTAGGCCTATGGTAAGTGTTCTTTCTTGAGGTTTTCATTTGTACAGGAGACCATCTCTTTAACATGTATACAGTAACATAAAGATGATTGAATTGTTAATAACTAACATTTAGACCATCCAGGGAGCTTTTTTAATTTCCTAACAAATGTCTGTAACTGAACAGAAGCAGGAGTGAGAGAATAATGGGTCTTGTTCTCTCTGGTTGGGATTGGGAGGGGATGCAGAATGATGAGGAGCTGGCTTAGTTCCAGGTGTGGAACTTTCCAATAAAAAGGCTGCTCTTTAGCTTTTGCAGAGAGTAGGTGCCAGTTGAGGATGGAGAGAATTTGGGTGCTTTGCTGGGGAAAACCACACTGGGGAGGGAGAGTGTAGAAATTAGGAATTAGTATTTACTGCCCTACTTCTCAGTAGTGTTGTCCTGCTGGCTAAGCCAAGTGCTGTTTTTAGCACTTACATTTACATTTGCTTCTTTACCTACATCACCATAAAAACAAGAAGTGAGAAAATTTGAAAGGAAGTGTATAAATTCTGATATTAAAACTGTAGAATGAAGGGACAGAGTTTTTGAATGTGAGAAGATAGAAAAGCTCTGTTCATTCAACAAGAGAGAAAAAAATGTGCTGATTATTTTGAAGTAGAGAAGTTCTAGATGCTTCTTGAAGCACGTGTACTTAATTTGGTATTTAAGACAAGTGGACTTTGTGTTACCCTGCTCACATTTACGTAAGATGTCATAAGTCTTTAGGTTTCTAATCTGCATAATGAACAAGAGCAGCCTTATTTTCAATCAATTTTAAAATCAGTTGTGCCTGAAGGAACTATCCAGAGAGATCGTGGATTCTGATGGTGAGAATTTTTATAACGGCATAGCTTCTTTTCCTCTCAACAGTGCAGATGGTGCTGACTGTTGCAAAATGCAGCATCATCCTTACTTAAAAGGGTCCTTTTTTTCTTATTTATGTCACTTAAAGATATAGTCTGTGTTTGCACCAGGAAATGATTAATCAAAACACATTGTAGATGCTGTTATGGATATATAAAAGTGAAAAGGAAATAGTGATTCTCTATTTCTTGTGATTCTTATCAAAAGCTAGAGAGCTATGGATTCATTTATATTTTTAAGTCATTAGAAATAAAATGGTGATTTATACCTTCACCATGAATTGTGTTTCTATACATTCATACGTGATTTAGGTTTTGTGAAATCCTGCAGTGTGAGTTGATGTATGCCACAATACTTTATTTTTCTACATGTTTAAGTAACTGTCGGTGGATTAAGTAAAGATTTTTGTCCCCTAAATGGACTGTAAGTTTACTTTTAGAAGATATCTTTCGTACAGTACTATCTTCATACATAAGATAATTTTCAGCAGTTTATCATCATTTGCCTTGTTACAGAGGCAAAAGACAATTAGCAAAGCAGACCTACTAAGTGTAAAGTCAGTAATAAAATGGTCCTTGAAAGCAAGTAGCACTTTTCTGGCTCCCCACATTCTTGACTATTAAGTATGAAAATATCCCATGCAAGGTTATCCATTAATGAATTACTGATTTGCAGTTTGTTTCACTGATCCATTTCTGCCAGGCCACTGTTTCATGACTCTTTATTTTAATTCCATTTGTTAGACAATGTATCTCATGCGTCCGTGACGGTTGAGGCTGACCGGAATGAGACGTTTCTCCCATTCAATATTCCTTTGTCATTTCGTTCCCCATCTCCTCTCGTCTCTCTCCAAGCTGTCAAAGAAAGGTAAAACTCAGCAGGTTCACTCATCCATTACATCTTTCCCTTTTCTGTCCTGTGAATTTGTAGCATTGTCTGGTTTAGTTCATGCTCTGTTTTGCAAAGATGTAACATCTGAACTGAAACACTGGAGATGCAGTCAACCTTGCTAGGCAATTTAAATCTTCCATCTTGACTCTGATGAAGATGCAAAGTGCTGCTGTTAACTTCAGTGGAGCCAAGATTTCAACCTCAGTTTTTAAATGTCTAAGAATGTTTAAAATTACCCTGTAAACTGTGGTTGGGGTCTGTATTTAAAGCAAACTTACTGAATATTGTTTTGGAATTTTGCTTTTCTGGTACTTGGATTTCTGAAGAGCGAGTGAAGGCTTCCTATGCTTTGCTTAGGGTTAAACATAAAAATATTCAAAGCATGCTAGCTATTGCTAAAACATACTTGCAAAGTGTGTGTGTGTGTGTGTGTGTGTGTGTGTGTGTGTGTGTGTACGTGGTCTGCCATCTCCCTGCACACACATTTCAGTGAATCTAATCAGTTCCCCAGATGCTATGGGATAATGGTAGCTTATACCTGGTGCAGGTAAACATGGTAGTGTCTGTTTTATGCAGAATTCAAGTTGTTATTTTAAAACTCACTTTAAAAAAGAAGGGAGGGACAAATATAGAGGAGAAGGTGTTAAATACACAACTTAAATAATTTTTTAAAAATATGTGCATTAGTTTCTTAGCTAAATAGATATTTTTTTAAAGTTTGAATCCTTTCTTTCTTCTGCAGCAACCTTCAACTTTTGCTATACCTTGGTACTGTAAAAGATGCCTTATTCTCTGCTGAGCAAGTCAAAAGGGGTTTTTTTTCCCCTTTTTTTTCCTTGATGCTCTTAAGCTGGTTCTTGGCCAGAAATTAAGAAGCTGATTTTTCTGTTCAGCCCTCGATGGCATAGTTCTCTTCACGGCAGTAGTAGAAATTAATTTGGTTTTGTAGGTTCACTGGCCTTTTTCTTGAATAACATACATGAAGGAAGAGGGATTGATGACAGGAAAAGGAGATTTTTTTTAATGAGTTTTGTAATCCGAAGAATTATTTTGGAGTATTGTAAAACTCTTTCTTCCCACAGAGGGACAGAAAGAATTACCTAATGATGCTTTCTGTTTATAAGCTTTAAAGTGCAGTATAGCTGATCTCCATTTATTTGCATACAATTATATGTCTACATTAAGTGCTAATGTTAGTATATGATCGTGTTTCTCCAGCAGCAGAAAAGCCAAGTTTTAAATAGTTCAAATAGTACAGGTTTTTATTCTATGCTTGAAAGTATGGACCATGACTGAAGTATGAATTTTGAGCAGCTTCTTGGTGAGTTCTGTTTTTGTTGGTCATTGCTGCTCTCGTCCTGTTTTCAAGAGTTCTTCTGATTATAAGGTTTCCTGAAATCATGTTTTGAATGGAAAGAAAGTGCTTGATTTGTTCAGCTTTGAACTTTGAATTTTACATGTTTGAACTTCTGACTCCTAGTGTTTCCAGCTTTGTACGCAAAACTACCGAAAAGATTGGCACGCTTCATATAAGTCCTGATGCTAGAGGGAGGCAAGAAGCAAAGAGTGATGAGCAGCTGCAGGAGCTGACTGTTAATCTGGTAGCATCTCCCCAGGAAGAGAAAGAGTGAGTGCAAAATCTTAGCACTTCGCAATTGCATTTGCTGGGGATTCCCAGGATGGCAAACTCAAGGAAAAAACTACTGTTCCAGGTGGATTGGGGAGCTTAGGGTTAGGTTTTCCCAGCTGTCTTCATTACTATGGTGTGTTTCACTGGTTGTCCCTGACACTCTAGAAGCTGATGAGGCAGTGAACACTTCTGCGTGGTGGAGTGTGCAGTGTCCACAGTGCTGCAGTGACTGAAGAGCAAGAACATGGCATATTATGCTACATGAGAACTGCTGATCTGTGATGCTTGTTGTAGTCATGGACTTGAGTCCAACAGTTCACTTCTGTCCTTTCTGAGTGGGAAGTAAACACTTTTATCTCCCTAAAAACTTTTTTCTTTTTTTAAAATAATGATAGCTATAAGGCATTGAACTTCCATAATGGTTGTCCAATTAGTACAGCACTGAGTTATTTCCTAGTCCAATGATTTCCTAACTTACCATTTTGGACTAACTTTCATATAGTGGCATGATACTGATTTTTGTTCAGTACCTTCAGAAATCTACTGTAGTTGGAGTAGAAGCCATTACAGAAGGCCACAAAACTAATAGTATCGGTTGCTCTTCATGACCAGTTCATCCATAATTTCTGTTGAGCTGCTGCATCCTTTACAAGTGAAAGATTTGTATTTTTTTAATAAAGGAATTAATGTTGTTTCCTCACAAATTTGAGGAAAATTGTGGGGAAATGTTAAGTTATTAAAGATAAAATGTCAGAAAAGACTGAAGTTAATGTATTTTTCTAGGTTAGAACCACAGAGCTGCCAGCTTCCCGAGGAGGACCATCTAAGAGATCTCAAGACTGCCACTGCAGAAGCTATGTAAGCAATGAAACATTTTAGTGTATAGGTATATTGGGCTTTGGTAGAAAAAAATACTATTTTTTTAAATTGCTATTTTCTTTAATTCATTACATAAATATAAGAGTAGTGCTGTAAACGTCTATTAACATAATCTGAAAGAATCTCATTTGATTAATAATTTGTTTCCCCTGTTTAAAACCAAGCAAAACCCACTGAAAGTTTATTTAGGCACTCTAGCATTATCCTTTTGTCCTAACTATGAGCACAGTTTGTAGTTAAGGAAAAAATAAAAATCAAACATAGGCAGCCTAAGTAGCCTAAATTCTGTTTGATGTACTCAGAACCACAAAAAACAACTGACACTGTCAAGTTTAGGAATATACATGGAGTTACACAAAGCATATGTAATACGTCACTTGTGACATCTTACAGCTGTCAAGCAACTTTGCAAATTTCTCTTTTATGCTGCAGAGCCAAACTCCAGGATCCCCTGGTTTTGTTAGAACCACAGTGTATGAGAAGGGTTTTACAGGAATGGCTTGTCTACCTAGAAGAAAAGTTTGGCAGCAAAGAGCATTCTCCTCCCTCTGTTAAGAAAAGCGAGACTGCGTGTGCTGAAGAAGAGAGGGCAGTCCTGGAGGAAAACCTGCACCTGGATCCAGCTGGTGGAGACTCAGCAGATGAAGAGCAGAGCAGTATCTTCAAACACTGCACTGAAAAGGAAAATACTGATGAAACCTGTGTAAGCAAAACCATGTGTGAAAATAGTGCTGATTGGAAGGGACCTTCAGACTGCAGCTTTCAGTTGTCTCCTCCATGTGTCCTAGAACCAGAAGTTCAGAAAGATCTCACTGAGTTGACAACGCTGTGTTTTGAGCTGCGTGTATTTTCTTGTGGAAGTGGTGAGGCGGAGGAAAGCTGTGATGGAACTCTGCCGCTAGCAGCTTCGTGGACGTTGGCTTGTAGGTTTATGCGAAGCTACTTCTTTCTTTTGGATTTAAAAAGACTAAAGCAGTGTATTATAACCACGTATGCAACCAGTCCTAATGTATGGGAAACATACATGGCAGGATTGAAAGGTAACTGATGAAAATTGTATTACTAGTAAGCTGAAAGTAAGACTGGGAGAAAAAAGCTTGAAGACATTTTTGTCTGCAGATTTTCCTTCTACAGTTGTACTGTGGGAAGTGGAGGATGGTTGGTGTGTGGGAGTTTTTGTTCCGGTTTTGGCTTGCTAGATTTTCCCCTAGAGGGTAACTTAAAGAGCTGCTGGCTCTTGGAGAGACTGTTCCGCCTCTTGCCTCAAGTTGCACTTCCACAGAAGCTACTTCTGAACCTTTCAATTTACATGCAGCTTGTTGATTGAATGCTGTAATGATTACAGGCCAGATTTATTTAAAAGCAAATATATATGATTCAAAGAGGAAACATATCTTAATTAGCATTGTATGTCTATAGAAACTAGGCAAAAGCTAGGAGAGGGGCTTCAGTATTTGCACTGGAAAGGGAAGATTCAGCTCGTAGAGAAATGTGGTTAATGTGAAACAGAACTGGATGTAATAGATGGTTCCGTGCAAGTGAGTGGCTTGTGATCACTTCAGACTTCCTTTTTCCCCAGAAATCCTTTCTGGTGGATGTGGTCTACCTTGACTTCAGT
>NW_010182545.1:0-493 GCF_000695765.1 Mesitornis unicolor | reverse complement strand
ACCAGTACAGACCATTATAGGCCATGAACCAGTACGGACCAGTATGGACCAGTACAGACCAGTAAGGACCAGTATAAACCAGTATGGGCCAGTATAGACCAGTATGGACCAGTACAGACCATTATAGGCCAAGGACCAGTATAAACCAGTACAGACCAGTATAGACCAATATGGGCCAGTATGGACCAGTACAGACCATTAGAGGCCATGGACCAGTACAGACCAGTAAGGACCAGTATAAACCAGTATGGACCAGTACAGACCATTAGAGGCCATGAACCAGTATAGACCAGTACAGACCAGTATAAACCAGTACAGACCAGTATGGACCAATATGGGCCAGTATAGACCAGTATGAACCAGTACAGACCATTATAGGCCATGAACCAGTAAGGACCAGTACGGACCAGTACAGACCAGTAGGGACCAGTACAGACCATTATACGCCGTGAACCAGTACAGACCAGTAAGAACCAGTATAAACCAGTATAAA
>NW_010182544.1:1450-1892 GCF_000695765.1 Mesitornis unicolor | reverse complement strand
CCCACCCCAGGGTGAACGCGGTTTCCCCGGTGAACGTGGCTCTCCCGGCACTCAGGGGCTGCAGGGTCCCCGTGGGCTTCCTGGTACCCCCGGCACCGACGGACCCAAGGTGGGTGACAAAAGGGGACAGAGCCGTGACACTGTTGGGGTGCACGTAGCAGGTTGGCACCCCAATCCCTGCCCCTTTTGCTTTACTTTAGGGTGCAACTGGACCGGCCGGCCCCAACGGCGCCCAGGGCCCCCCAGGGCTGCAGGGAATGCCCGGGGAGAGAGGAGCTGCTGGCATCGCGGGTCCCAAGGGTGACAGGGTAAGTGACGGGTGACAGAGGTGTCACAAGCGGTGTCTGGTCCCAGCGTGGCTCATGTCACCTCTCATCCCGCAGGGAGACGTCGGTGAGAAAGGCCCCGAGGGAGCCCCCCGGAAGGCCGGGGCCCGCGTAAG
>NW_010182544.1:1032-1239 GCF_000695765.1 Mesitornis unicolor | reverse complement strand
AGGGTGAATCCGGTCCTCCTGGTCCATCCGGTGCTGCTGGTGCCCGTGGTGCCCCCGTAAGTGTCACCTCTCCCCGCTGCTGGCAATGCCAAATGTCACCCCAGTGTCCCCCCCTGTATTTAACCCCCATTTTCCCGCACAGGGTGAGCGTGGAGAGCCCGGTGCCCCCGGTCCTGCTGGATTTGCAGGTCCCCCGGTGAGTATTTG
>NW_010182544.1:674-991 GCF_000695765.1 Mesitornis unicolor | reverse complement strand
GGCGGGAGCCGCTCACGGCCACCGCGTCCCCGCAGGGCGCTGATGGCCAACCCGGGACCAAAGGCGAGCAAGGAGAGCCTGGGCAGAAGGGGGACGCCGGCGCTCCCGGTCCCCAAGGTCCCTCTGGAGCACCTGGACCGCAGGTGGGTACACCCCAAAACGGGTGGTGAACCCCACGGGGGTCCCCATCCCTGGAGAATTTGGGGCATGTGTGCTGCAGCCCCCCTCAAGACACCTTTCTAACCTGTGTTCCTCCTCTTGCCAGGGTCCAACTGGTGTCACTGGTCCCAAAGGAGCCCGGGGTGCTCAGGGCCCCC
>NW_010182544.1:0-229 GCF_000695765.1 Mesitornis unicolor | reverse complement strand
GCAGCGAGCCGCATGGTGGGGGGGTGGCGGGGATCCCTTGAGGCACAGCCAGAATGGCTCAGGGGCATCTGAGATAATTTGGGGGGCAGCTGGGATCACTCAGGGGCAGCCAAGATCATTTGGGGAGCACCTAGGATGGCTCAGGGGCAGCCCAGATCATTTGGGGGGCAGCTGGGATAATTTTGGGGTAACCAGGATTGCTCAGGGGCAGATAGGGCCATTCTGGGGG
>NW_010182543.1:0-11895 GCF_000695765.1 Mesitornis unicolor | reverse complement strand
GGGGGGCGTCCTGCGGGGACTGGGGGAGATGTGTGTGTGGAGAAGGAGTCTTGTGAGAAAGTTGTCTTGTCCCCGCTCTGGAGGGGAAAGCCCGAGACTGCAGGGTTTCCCCAGAACTGGGAACGGTGATTGCTGTACAACTCTGCCAGGACCAGAGGTCCTAAACCACTCATGCACTGAAAATGTGTGAAATACATCCAAAAGGGTGTATGCAGATTCTCGTGAGAACTGTAAGGGATGGATATGTAGCAAGAAAGGCTGAAGATTTTTGAAATAATTAACCATGCTAATAACTAAAATCTAAATTACTAGCTTTCTCTTTGGGATCAGCTTTTTCCATAACAAAAGGCCTTGTATTTAATAAAAACATGATCCAAAAGAAAAGGATCACTTTTTGAAGAGTCAATATATTACTCAAAGATGCTTACATCATTTGCTTTGTCTTAACTTAAAAGACAGCTGTAGGCTGTGAAAAGAGATACATCTTTACCACTACAGCTCAGCTAGGAAATTCTCAGCAGCAGCTAATACTGGCAGGTCAGGGAATGCAGAAGGAATAGTAACACTGAAACTGTCTGGGTGATGAGCAATCAGTTTCAAACTGCCTTTCCAGAAGAAATCTCACACAAATATTCTGTTCAGATAACCTGTGACAATACTACCGCAGATCTGAATGAGAGAAATGGCCTAGAAACAAAGATCAGAAAAGATGCTCATGCCAGTGATACATGAGAGCCATTAGGGCTGACTTACCTGTCCTCTGCACACATGGCAGAACTCTACCAGCAACACCAGTGCAAACCTGTGTTACTTCTGTTAAGATCTTGACTCTGACTGGGGCACCTTCAGTCTCTGCAGCCACAGTCTGAAAAATACAGCTTACGAAGACGATGCAAATCTGTATTGACAGACGAGGAGTTTTACCCAGCCTTCCTCCAGGCCCCCGAGCTCTCTGCAGGGTGACATTGGCTGCTGAGAGCACCAACCTGCTGGGCAGCTGCACAGGCGCTCAAGTCAAAAGCCTATTTTCCTCTGAAAATCTAAAGTAGCCACATGCCAGTCAGCTTATCAAAGCACAGCACTGCCTAGAGCATAGCTGTCTGAAAGACAAGGCAAAGGGAGGAAAAGAAAAAAGGACAATTCCTCCTGCACTTTTGCCAACTTTGGTTACTTCAAAAAAAGTGCTGCTGTGAGTGGCCTCAGAGTCACCAAGAAATACAGTAGGTGATGCTGCAGTTCAAAAGCTGTGCTGTGGCAAACATATAGATGCATTCCTTCCAGCAGGCACATACTGGCTGTTCACCATCAAGCTGCAAGGAGAGGTCAAACAGGCGGTGGACTGAGATGACCATGGAGATGCCTGTTTGGTGTTTGATCAGTTTGGGGAATGCTGAGGCTCTGTTAAGCACTGAGGCTGAAGCACAATCTCCTCTCAGAGGGAGTCTAAGTGTCCGATGCCTTGCAGATTTCACAGTGCCGCATCATGTCTTACATGAGATAGTACTGAACAGCACCACTGATCACATGCAGAACATGAGACACACCTTTAATTTTGTAGGTGTCAGTCCCTCATGAGCATTCCTGGTGGCTCTGAATTTTTTGCAAAGGTGAAAAGGCTTTCCAGAAGATCTGAGGCCTTAAGAGAAAAACCTGATAGTTCATATCCCATCTCTGTGTTGCAGCTCCTGAAACAGGAGGAGCCTTTCCAAGGCACTGCAGGAAGGGTCTCTCTGAATTATCTGTGCTCTGGGAGAGGCTCTGAAGGGCAAGAAGTGGAAGATACCAGGGATTCTTTCTTTCTGCTGTCACATGTCTTTTGGTGAAGCTTGAAGAGAAGTGGCACCCCCCAAGCATTCTGGTTCAGAGCTCCTGTAATGACACATAAAGGTAACTCGCAGCCTTAGCAACTGGGATGTATGCGCCACACCACTGCCCCATCAAACTGTTTGCTTGTGAATTTGCCTTTATAGGAGCTGCAGAGCAGACGTGACTTCTTACTGCTTTCAAACAGTGCCACTTCCTGGTTTAATTGAACACTGCACTTCTTCAACCACTGATGTGTAAGAAAAGCTGAGATGTGGACAAGACACCTTGTCCTAGGCAGGAATCAGCCCAGGACCCCAGCTTGCACTGCTGTAATGGTGAACCAGAAGCCAGTTTGATATTCTCGTTCCAAAGTTTGTTCATATCATGAGGAAAGTTTCAGTATCTGCTTTGGGAGCACCACAGCCAGTCCCAAATCCTGCATTTACTCTTCCTGATTTAATCTGCTTAGCAGCCACCAAGCTACAGCATGCTTCAGATGTCCGCAGCTGGTTCCCCAGGATAGATGGGAGAATCTCTACTCATTGCAAAGCTAATGTATTTCTAGGTTAGCCTCCTGAATTTTACACCATTCTACTACCTTCTCATCACTTTAAATATTCCTCTGGAAAGTTAAATAAAATAACAGCTATGAAATACCCAGGAATTGCTGCTGACTTCCAATAGCTGAGTGTACTGCAGATAGCTAAAATGAAGGTTTCCTAGGGCCAACAGTTAATTTACTTCAGATACTAGCTGTGAAATCTCACAGAATCCTGCAGTCCTCCAATGTCTCTCTAAGGCAGGCAATAGTCAGCTGCATGCTTAAAAAAGATACATTTGGATGTGAAGGGACACCATGATTATTTAATCCCTTGCAAGCATTCCTTCTTAGGGTACTACAGATACTTGGAGAACATCATCTCTGTCTCTCTCCAAATGCAAGCAAGATAGATGGTGGTAATGAGACTGCAGTGGGTGGGTATTAAAAATACCTCCCTGCAGGGATTTTTAGAAGCAGTTTATGTGACTTTCATGCAGCTTCCTCTAGTACTGTTTATAACCACCCCAGCCATCTGAGGCGCCCTTGAAATACTTCATTATGTCAGCATGAAGCATTCTGCATACACTGCCAGTTCCTTCAGGCACAAAGCAGTTAAAAGACATCCTCCTGCAAAGAGTGCCTATTTTTCAGTTTTAGGTTCTGTTCCAGAAAGCCCATGAAAGCCTGGAAGGAGCTCCAAAATGATCCAGAGCTCCAGGACTAACCTGACTTACACTCACAATCAGTTTCTATTGCAGAGTTGGAAAAGCTCAGCTTCACTTAACTACTTCCATGGTTACTGCCCAGCAGCAGATCGCTTGTTCTGTCCTCAGCTGCATTCATCCTGTCCAGTGCTGTGATCAGTAAGCCAAGCTCATTGAAGTACCTTCATGCCCACAGGCTACACAAAAAGAGCATGGCGGGATGAGGGAAGTGTTACGAAATGGTAAGAATAGTGCAGGGCTGACCAGGCTGAAGAGAAGACATCAAACATCACATTAAACTGAGCTCAGCTTTTGTTGTGCTCCCTGGACTAGGATGCATTCCACTGAACCCACAATCAGCTCAAGAAAATTGGCTTTTGAGAGTATTAGTAGGGACAGCCCCAGAAAAAGAAACCTGGAGGAGGTATAGCATAAAAACAGCCATTAGTTTGAGTGCTCTCAGACAAACAGTCTACCCCCGACTGTGACCCCACGTCCAGACTGTCTAAAAAGCCTATCGCTTTGAAAAGCCATCGGGTGGCTGTGGCGCTGCTGCTAGTGCACTCAGAGCCTGTGGGTAGCTCAGCGTGTACTTACTTTGGCAGCTATAATCCCATTATTCTTGCCCTAGAGAAACAGATTCCAGCCCCAGCAAAGCTGAACACATGAGGAGAGGAATCTGTGCAAAGCACATACCAAACCTCTGGATGATCATCTGTAAAGGCTCTCCAGAAAGTATTGCTCTTCCTGCGGAAGTGAGTACCACTGCCATGGTACAGAAAATTAAGCCAGCACAGTGTATGATGCTGGTACACCTGTATCACCCTGTTTCACCATACATCCTCCTGATAAGGGACTTGCCGCCACCCCAGGAGCATTCAAGTTTTTTTATTTTTTCAAGAATTAAAGCACAGGAAAGCACTCCTCCTGCTGGAGACCTGCAAGGTACAGAGCAGAGGAGCATAGAAACCCTGACCGTGGATACTCATGAACGAGGAGGAAGGTGCCAGAAAGCTAAGGGAGTCTCAGACAGCATCACTGGAGTTCAATGATATGGACAGATAGCCAAAGCAATGTGATAGAAAAGCCATGTAAGACAAACACAGACGAAAGGCCAGTTGGCCCACCCAAGCCGTCAGCTCTGCTTGAGCCATTCAGCTCAGACTGTGCCAGTCATGGTCCTCCGGTGAGGACCAATTTGGGACCCCTCCATTGGAGTGTATGACTTTAGCCATAGGAAAGACACCTCTGGCAGCAAGGCAACAAGTTTCAGCCCATCTTGATTCATGTGCAAGACTTGTTTTTAGCTTCTCAGGGATCTGTAGATTAAATTTGTTTCCACCCATGACAGACTAGTCAGTGTCAAAGATTCCTTCCTCCAAACAATTGATTGTTGTAGTTAAAAGTTTTCCAAATAGCTGTGTAATAAGGCAAACAATGCTATTTTGCCCAAAGACATTGAAAACCTTTCTTTTTTTTCTCTCTTCTTTTTTTTTTCCTGGAAAGAAAGTCATAGGATGAATCAAAAAGCTCTTACAATGTGTCTCCATCAGTGTTTCCCTTGGTCTTACTGATGGGACATGTCACAGCTGCGTTCTGCTAGGAAAGCAAACACATGCAGTAAGTATCACTTCCACTGTCAGCACTGTGAACTCCACCAGTTCTAGTGCCATCTGCATCCCTATGGGATCTGAGGTATCACTGTCTGCAAAGATGAAATGCTGATGGCCAGAGCTAGAAGAATGTAAGTGACATTTTAATGGCAGGGGCAGTAGTGAATGTAAAGTCTCTATGATCTTAAAGAAAACGTGATCAGGAAGCCAGTCTGGAAAACACTCTCCTCCAGTCAGTCTGGGTGTCTGAGGTGAGCTTCACTTTACTCATCATGGGAATACCTCTTCAGCAGAGGAGTACGTGGACAAACAGCCAGGAGGAGCAACATGTGTGCTTTTATTCATGAGGGTTTAACACAGATCCAGTGAGCTGGGACAGATATTACAGCAGAAGCAACTTTAAAGGTTGTAAAAAGCATCAAGAAAACCCATATGTATATAACTCGGGATCAAACCTGCTACAACACAGCTCAGATCCAGGCATCTCAGCCAAACCACTGCTGTCTTTTCATGTGGTGCAGCCTAGCAAAAGGATATTTTCATTGTTTTTCTCTCTCTTTTTTTCCTTTCTCTGTACACAAAAAGGACAGTTTCTGTGCACAGTGAAATGACAAGGCCTCTGAAAACTGCCCCAGCTGAGCCAAGGGACAGTCCACAGCTTGGCAACAGGCCACTGTATGGCAGATACCACAGAACTCTTCAGCCTTTGAAGGAAATATGGCTTTAGAAGTCTATTCACTTCCTGAAATCTTCCTGAAGACTGAAGTAAAATGGAGTTCTGTAGTTGCTTTACAGCAGTCCTCTCCATATCCAGCATGAGTAGATGGCCAAGCATGGGAGGAAAGACACCAGGTGAGGGTGAGGACAGGAGAAATGTGAAGTGAGTGCTTTCTGAGGAGGGGTTATCTCCAAAAATATATTTGGGCATGCAGAACCAGTGGCATTTTAGTTCACAAACTGTTTGAATTCAGTTTATACAAGAACCAGAAATGCCACGGAAGTGCACCACACAAGGATTATCAAGCATTATTCACAGCTTTCTCTCCAAGGCTTTTCCTGCACAAAGGATTGCACATAGGTGACAGCAAATAGATTTCTTTAAAGTGCTCCAGGACTTCACAAGCAGGCAGGTGCACTGCCAGAGTATTTTGCAGTAAGTACTTAACACAGGCATGCCCAGGAGAGTTTTAAAAGTAATTTGCTTCCTTTACCCTACCAAGTAAGTGAGAGCTTTAAACAGAGTTTATTCAAAACACTTGGGAAATTTTATATTCTGGTTTCAAAATCTTTTAAAAGCAAAAATAAAAAGAAACGATCTGATTTAAGGATTAGTGACTAGAACAATACTAAGGCTGAGGGCACTTGGTGGAGCTTGAGCTGTGAGACGAAACAGACATCCCGACAGGGCCAGCAGCATGTTTGTGATGCAGCACCTGCCCGCCGAGCCCTCACTCCTCTGCCTATTTTGTAAGCTTCAGGGTCACAGGTGCAAAACAAGACAATAGCTTATTCAAAATAGCATCTGGCAGTGGGAAGAACAGGTGGTGGTATGTGCCCAGCACCCTGATGAATGGTCACAGTAAGGTAATTGGGCCAATTGTTGAGGGAAATTAGCTCCATCCCCGACTCTGGCACTTCTCTGCGGTTATCTGGTTGATTCTCCCCAGATAAAAGCCAGGCAAGTGCTTTATTCACAAAACACAAAAGCTGTGTGACATATGGTTAATCCCATGTTGGCAGCCATCACCTCTGCAGAATAACCACAAAGTCTGACTGCCACACGTGCAGCTGAACTGAGAACATGCTTCATCATCGTGTAAGGATGAGTTGCAGCAGTAAGCATCCTTCCAGTCTTTCCAACATAAGAAATGCCTGAAACCAGCTCTCCTCTACTACCTCTCCTGCTATTCTGCACATCCACAGCAGAAAAACCAAATCACTTTTGCACCAGGAGGATCTTTTTAATCTATATTTAATTCTGAGCAGAGGCAAGTATACCCTTGGAGGACATTTATTTGGTCTTCATGTCCAGTCCTAGGGATGCTTGAAGGCAAAGGAACTCATTAGTAGCCAAGTTATTTGCATTATGGCTCCTTAAAAATACATAGGCTGAGGGATGGCAGCAGAGGCAAAGGAGTAGGAATGCAGAATTTGTTTTGTATTGTAGTTAAACATTATAATTTGCCATTTAACACCATCATTTGAGCATTTCAGTCATATCACAGCTGTCCCAGGAAGCCTTCAGCAAGCTGCCATTCTCTAAGCTAGGTCCAGTGGGACAAACAAGGCTGAGGAGCTTTGTCTGGCCTCTCCCAGGGTTGTCCCAGGAGAACCATCAGCCCAATGTCCAGGTGTTATACACACCATGACCCACTAAGTGGATGAGGGAAAGGCTGTGGATGTGGTGTACTTGGACTTTAGTAAAGCCTTGGACACCATTTTGCACAGCATTCTGCTGGAGAAACTAGCTGCCCATGGCCAGTATTACTCTTTGTTGAGTAAAAAACTGGCTAGATGGCCAGGCGTGAAGAGTGGTGGTGAATGGAGCTAAATCCAGTTGGTGACCAGTCACAAGCAGTGTTCCCCAGGGCTCAGTATTGGGGACAGTTCTGTTTAACATCTTTATCAATGATCTGGATGAGGGGATTGAGTGCTCCCTCAGCAAGTTTGCAGATGACACCAAGTTGTGCAGGAGTGTTGATCTGCCTGAGGGTAGAGAGGCTCTGCCTGGACAGGCTGAATCCATGGGCTGAGGCCAATTGTGTATGAGCTTCAACAAGGTCAAGTGCCGGGTCCTGCACTTCAGTCGCAATAACCCCATGCAGCACTACAGGCCTGGGGATGAGTGGCTGGAGCTGCCAGGCAGAAAAGGACCTGGGGGTGTTGGTGGACAGCAGGATGACCATGAGCCAGCAATGTGCCCTTGCGGCCAAGAAGGCCAATGGCATCCTGGGGTGTATCAGGAATAGTGTGGCCAGCAGGAGCAGGGAAGTGATTGTCCCACTGTACTCAGCACTGGTGAGGCTGCACTTCAAATAATGCAGTCAGTTTGGGGCTCCTCACTCTAAGGAGGACATTGAGACACTGGAGTGTGTCCAGAGAAGGGCAACAAAGCTGGTGACGAGTCTGGAGAACAAGTCCTGTGAGGAGTGGCTGGGGAACTGGGACTGTTTAGTCTGGAGAGAAGGAGGCAGAGGGGAGACCTTATCACCCTCTACAACTACCTGAAAGGAGGTTGTAGCAAGGTGAGGGTTGGTCTCTTTTCTCCAGTAACCAGCAATAGGATGAGAGGAAATGGCTTCAAGTTGCACCAGGGGCGAGTTAGATTCAACATTAGGAAAACTTTCTTCACTGAAAGGGGTATCAGGCATTGGAAGAGGCTGCCCAGGGAAGTGGTCAAGTCACCATCCCTGGAGGTTTTTAAAAGATGTGTGGATGAGGTGCTTAGAGACATGCTTTAGTAGAGAACAGGTTATGGTTGGACTCGATGATCTTAAAGGTCTTTTCCAAACAAATGATTTTGTGGTTCTATCATGAGTTTTTGGGAGCAGCTCTTCAGATCAAGAGTCCTGAGGGGTTTTGATGCCTAAGGGTATGGGACATATTATGGGATGCAGGGGAAAAAGCAGTTCTGGATTGCAAAGGATTTATTATGGGATGTTTAGAGCAGAAACCAAAGGCAGGGGAAGGGAGGGGCTTAGGTGGTTTGCAGAGGAAAAAACACGGAAAAAAAAAGGGGTAATGGGATTAAAAGGGCCCATTTTGTGTAAATAGCAGGTTGGTCAGTACACATGTCTAACTCTGCCCTGCACCTGCTCATCTCCTGTCTTCTCTTCTTCCTTTCTAATTCTTCCCTGGGTGAAGGGTGCTCTGTTCTGCATGCAGGTGTGACCGTGGGGGCCCGAGTGACAGCTACTGCTGTCAGATCACAGGTCGGAGGGCCTAGGCTGCATCAGCGGCAGCGGGTGTTACAGATGCACGTTTTGTTACTGATGTCAGTTCTGAACTTAAAGACCAATCCCATCAATCTGTTCTTTGATTAGCAAAACAAACTAAAATCTGTGATTTCGCCCCCTTTCTGCTCTGTCAAGCACACACATCTCCCTTGGTGCTGTCAGAGCACTTCTTCCACTCAGAACCAAGCTGTAGGAATTGAGCATAGCTTTGTACGCTGGAGTGCACTGATCAATTTATGGGCAGATTAGGAAAGATGAGGATAAACAGTGACTAACCCAAAGAGCAGGTCTGCATGAGGATGTAAATTAAAGAACTGCAGCTAAAGAGCTTTTCTCCAGTATTGGCAGATGGAGGAAACTGACTATTTAACAAGCTGCACTGAGCCTGAAAGCTGGCTGTGCTACGTGGAAGCAACACTGAAAACAAACATACTTTTGTGAGCAGAATATTCAGCATCTGGTTCTTTTGCTAGATAGCATGGATATCTTTTGCTGTTCTAAAGCAAGCTGCAATGGATCACCAGATGGCAAGGAACACAGTTTTGGAACAGAAACCTTTTGCACAGTAAGACAAAACACAGATGCATGAGCCTAAAGAAAGCTAATAGCTGATATCTTTCATGCCCATTAAGCACAGAACTGGGCTTAAGCAAGGTGGAGGACAAAACCAAGAGGCTTTCTGAATTACAGTTCTTCTGGTGAAAAGATGTATTAGCATACAACTCAGTGTACATGTGACAAAGTTAGCTAATGTGCATCAGACTATCTGCGGCTGCTGCCTACCCCATCCACTTGTCTGCAGATGTCTAGACCCTAGATTTAAGGAAATACATGGGAATATAAGATATAAAATAAAGGAATTTCTAACTGCTTCTGTGCTGCAGTTCAGAGTATGGATCCACCATGCCTTGGTCCAACTGCTTGTTCCTAGAGTGGTCTGTTTCTTTTGGTCATCTGAGCAGTCCAACACTACTGTTAGCATTAATCTCAGAATGAACCAGATAAAAAAGGCTTGTAAAGGAGCTGCCATTGTGTGATACAAGATTTCCTAAAGCAAAACAGAAGGAGATAAGGGAAAGACAACCACAGTGTCCTTTGACAGATAAAGAAAGAAAAATAGCAGCTAAGGCAGGAAAATTCAGTTCTAAAATAAGCAGAGCCATTTCTGTAGTCCAAGACTGAGAAGACTTAGAAAAGGTGGAAGGAGTGAGGGAGCCTGAACATGGTATAAATCTATGAGCACTCTGAATGCGGGAGCTGAGAAATCTGGCAGCCCTGTGCTCCCAAGACTCCTGTAAGTCCCTGCCAGCAGGTGGGTGGGATCTAGCTGACAGTGGCTCTGAGTCGGTGCTAAGTTCAGAATAGTTGCCTGCATCTGGGGTGAAACTGATCTATCAAAAGGCAGATGGATAGATGGACCATTGACTTCTCTGTTACTGACTGCACCGTAGCTGCTACTGTGATGGTGTGGCTTGCCCATTCTCTGAAAGATACGGTTTCTCTGCCCTGATGCTGTCTGGCCAGTGGCTGTCCATCAAGCTACGTGTTGTCCCTGTCTTTGGATGCCCTTCTTGTTTCTTCCAGGGCTTGCCTGTCCCACTGGTTGTTTCATCACCACAGAGGTACTCCAACATCCTAGGATATCCTAGGAACACCCTAGGACACAGCTTCTTCCCCACCAGCTGCGATTTGCCACCTCAGGGTTTCTAACCAAGGATCCTTCACAGACTCAAATCCGGACTTCTTGCACCAGTTTCTTCATTAGGACAGCTGGGCCACCAGGACATTTGCAGTGATGCATGCTCAGCATCCAGCAACACACAATTAAGAAAATTAAGAGGTATTCAACACAAAATTCAAGCATCCAATGAACTTCTCATGTACTGCAATAGGCATTTCCCTGCTAGTGTCTCTCTTTCATTGTACCCTTTTCTGATTAGCTTATTACTTTACACACACAGACGCCTAGACTTCTTTGTCATCCCAAGTACCCTTGTGAACCCTGTGCTTTTTATGTTGTCCAAGCACAGCCGTCAGTGTTTCCCAGTCAGCTCACCCTTCCTGATGGCCTTCAGGAATTTCTGTAGAATTCTGTTTTTTTCCTTGACAAATAACAGCCCTCAGATTAAGTCTATTATTCGTTATGTAAACTATCCTTTCAGATCCACAGCCACAATAATAACATTTTGTATTTTCCAGGCACTTAGTGTGTTAGTCTACACAAAGTTCCTACCTCTTTCCGTGAATTGTGGAAACTGCACCAAGCACCTCCAGCTCCTAGCACAGAGCAGAAAGCTGAACCACCATCACCGTGATTTAGCTGTGAAATTCTCTCATTTCCCTATTATGTTTTCTTTTCTAAGCATCCCCATGTGAATGTCCAACTTATGCAACTCTGGTTTAACTTAACCAAGGCACTGCTACACACTGAGCAGTCAAACTCAGCTTTTCCAGCAGCTACCATTGCTTCCTTGGCTTTGCCATTTTGCCTAGCATGACGAAGTCTGAAAGGGCCTACATTGCTCCCAGTTAATGCTCCAGTATGTGCTCAAGTTTAGTGGTAAGCCAGGGACACGCAACAGCTTTGCTAACAATTGCAACCTGTTTCCATGAACAGAGAAAGAATTTGTTTACAGCTATGCCCACCTTCAGACCATGCCAGTTCCAGGAAAAGCACAGCTCTTACTGCTCAGAAGACAGAGAGCATAACAGCCAGAGATCTCCAGTCAGTCACCAACCATTAGAAAGATCTAGCACATCTGCAAAACATGCTGCAGGACCCATGTTCATTTAGGTCTGTTATTCTCATCTGTAATTTCAGTTTAATCCATTCAACCAGATCACTACCTCCTTTTCCTCTCACTCCGTCTCCTCCCTTCCCTCTTATTTTATGGTTGTTTAATCATGACGTATCTACAGCCAGGCCTGCTTTGCAGCCTCGTCTCACACGCTCTCTTCCCAGTACCATCCTTTCAATCATAACCACCAACGGCACGGATCTGTATTTGCAAAACTACATCACCGTGCCCAGTGCAGGGAGCACTGAACTAGCAACTTTTACAGCTTTCTTCACCCCAAAGCAGCATCAAGAGCTCTGGCACACATTTCATGCTGGTCTCGACAGCTAACCCTCCCTCTCATTTGACAAAGAGGAGGACAAATTCAGGTATGGTTGGCATCTTGCCACCTTCCAAGCCTCACCAGGATGCACAGGTCAAATGCTCACACAAACAGCTTGTGAGGAAACTGTTTGTCCTGGTTTGAGCTAAATAGAA
>NW_010182542.1:377-1659 GCF_000695765.1 Mesitornis unicolor | reverse complement strand
TGTCTAAAAATTAAGATAATAACTTCACAAGACTCCATAAGCTACGGGACAGCTAGAACTCTGATTTAATGAAGAAGATAGCACTGAGAAAAGTTAATTTTAAATTTCAAAGCAAAGAAATCCCAAGCTTCTCTAGCTAGTCAAAGATTACGTGACACACAACACAAGTAAATCACACAGACTCCTTATAATGTGTCCAAAATGGAACTCCAATACATGACAAATATTATCCAGAAATTATTACTGTGTGCTTTAGGTAGCTATTTCTTTTTTCTTGTATAGACAGCAATTAATAGCAAAATGCTTTTGAGCTTTTAAGTGAAATTGATTTAAGAGGCTGGAAGAAGTCCTTACTTTGCAATGTTATTAATTTAGTTATCCAGTTATCTTTGAGGTGCTCTCCATAACCTGAAGAGCTAGAAATTGTAATGACTCTCTCTAAAGTAAATGTATATATTCAAAAGGAATATCAGCAAGAAATAAAAACAAATTAAATGGAAAAATCTTTAGGGCAATTAAACAGCTTGGAAAAAAAGAGATAATATATTAATTTAACTTTTAGTTGCTAACTTTAACTAAAAGAAACCCACCTTTTTTGAGGAAGTATTAGAAAATAATGTTTAAAATGTTTATTACTTAGATCTTTCATCTACTTTCTTTTATATGCTGTACACGTGCTTTCATTTATGCACATTCCTAGACATTGCATTTCTGGATAAGAATAGATAGCCCAGGGAAGTTTTGAAGATGTTTCTCAGTCAAGTATTTCAAAGAATTGTCAAGAAACATGAGGGTATTACTTGGTTCTTTCAAAGCATTTCCAGACAACTGGACTGCTCCTGGTTGCAAGCCAGGAGTGCTAATGCACTTACAAAAACATCCAGCCTGAATGGGCACACAAACTGTACCACACCTTTGGATTTTTTTGAAGTGTATAACCACTCTCAAATCTTACAGGATATAATGTGCTTATGAATTTATTGTGTCCCAAGTGCAACACATAACTGAAACATATTCTGAATGTTACTAGTGGACTAACATAAAAAGATGGTCTCGTGCCTTATGCAACTCGAAGTGATATGTAAATAATAATTTTATCTTTAAATATGCAGCCTACATTTTAAGTTCCTCAGTTTTTTTATATTATGGCTTGCTTTCCATAAGCTTAATATTAGTATCCTACACAGTTCATGAAACATTTTCAAAATGTGCCCCTTTTTAACATTTTTGTCTCAGAAATATTTTATTTATGTCATCAGAGTCATCTCTTAGAACGTATAAA
>NW_010182542.1:0-298 GCF_000695765.1 Mesitornis unicolor | reverse complement strand
ATAAAGTTCCAAATCCTAAAGCTTGCCACTTCTTATTTCACATGCTGAATGAAAAGCTGTTTTGCTTAGTACATGACTGACTTTTTATAATTCACCTGATGAAACAAACTAACAAAGCCAAATTCTTGACTATCAAAACCTGTGCAATTTCAGGAACTGAAAGGGGCTGCACACATCTAAACTGAGCATATATTATGTCACTGACTCACACACTTCCCTTGTGAAATTCAAGTCTCATAAAAGTTAACAGGATACTCCAAGAATGGAGTCTTAATTTAGTTTTACATGCTTCATGTCC
>NW_010182541.1:1662-1879 GCF_000695765.1 Mesitornis unicolor | reverse complement strand
GAAGAGGGATCCGGTGAGGGGTCCGGTGATGGGTTACGGGTGGGTCAGAGATGGGGTCAGTGATGGGCTTGGTGTAATTGACAGTCAGTGATGGGTCGATGATGGAGTCAGTCACTGCTCAATGTTGGGGTGATGGATGGGTCAGTGATGGGGTCGGTGATGGGCCAATAATGGGGTCCGTGTTGGGGTCAATCTTGGGACAGCCGTGGGGCAATGA
>NW_010182541.1:716-1179 GCF_000695765.1 Mesitornis unicolor | reverse complement strand
TGGGCAGGGGGAGCATGCACAGGGAGCAGCCCTGGAATGCCCCTGGAGCAGCCGACATGGGGGGAAGCTTGGTAGGGCACTGCAGGCAGACGCAGGCAGGAGAGCAGGCTCTAGGAGCGGCGTCCCTCTCCGCTCAGGGCCCCACCAAGTGCTGAGGGGTGGTGGCAGGGTCCTGGCATGGGTTTGCTTGGGAGGCAGAAGGGAAAGCATCAGCAGCCCAGGAGTGCTAGTGGAGCCTTGGGGCACTACCTGGCCTCTGAAGGGGAGAGTGTGGGCTCTGCTGGGAGCTGGGGGGTCTTGGAGCTGGGGGATGACTTTGGGGGACATCCTGAGGGTACGGGGGGCAGGTTTGGGCCCTCCCCTCCCCCCAGAGGGGGAAGTGGGGCAGCTTGCCCAACCCCAGCTGATAAGCTGGCACAACAGTTCCTCCCATGCTCAGCCTGCGGCTTCTGCTGCGCACGGG
>NW_010182541.1:0-685 GCF_000695765.1 Mesitornis unicolor | reverse complement strand
GTGGGCTGGGTTGGGGGCCCCTGCCATGCATTGGTTGTGGTAGGGGTTTCCTGCCCCCTCAGAGGCTGGCAGGGCTCCCCCAAGCCACCAGAGCAGCATGGCTGGGGTCTGCTCAGCTCCGTGGCGCTGTAGCCCTCTCTTGCCAGCTGGGGACATGTGTGTGATAAGCTGACTGGTCTCAGGCAGGTGCCCAGGTGGTAGGAGCTGGTGGCAGGGCTGGGGAGAGGGCAAGGCCAGCCTTGTGCCTCTTGCCCCTGCCCCTCTGCTGACTCGGCAGTGCCAGACCTGCCTGCAGATCTCGTGGCACGGCCATCTGGAGACAGCACCATGCCTTGCTTCCCCACCACGGTGCTGTTGTTCAACCCTGGATCCACCACTAACTCTACTCACCCATTTGACCATGCCACTGGGGAACTGTGCCTGCGCCAGGGCCACCTCTAAGCTGTGGCCTGCTTGATCTCCCATCAGTGAGAAGAATGGGCTCCATGTCAGAGGAGCTCAGCCTGGTCCCCCTGCACCAGAGGCCGGAGCTGCTGGAGGCCTGCGCCGAGCTGCTGGGCGAGGAGTGGGGGAAGAGCCGGGCGTCGCGGCTCCACATGCTCCAGCGCTCCTCGGATGCCTTCCCCACCTGCCTGCTGCTGCTGCGGAGCTGGGGCCACGCTGAGGCCCCCACCGCCCGGGAGGG
>NW_010182540.1:17569-35274 GCF_000695765.1 Mesitornis unicolor | reverse complement strand
ATATAAAAATATATATATAAAACAGTCTCTGTATAGTGACTGTGACCGAAAAGATGATAAGCAAGCTAGAAGACACTTTGGTGATGTCCATCTGATTCTATGCTTTGAAGACGGTTATGGAGAATAGGGTAGGGATCCACAAATCATATCACAATATTTTTTTCTGCATTTTTTTCAACCGAGAAACTTTATTAAATGAAACTAGACATGTCTTCATAAGGAAAAATATTTAGGAAAAAAAAGTAAAAAAGGAAGAAAATAAAAGAGCCGGTATACTGGTCCTATACTTGATGCCAGTACATAGGTAAGAGTGAAATTGAGGCTGAAACCTTGCTGATCACAGAGGATTTCCACGCCAAGTATGCAGTTGAAGAATCACAGTCATTGAATGCAGTTTAGATCCATTTACAGGTGCATAGTCAAATAAACTTTTACCTTATTTCACACTAGTATCTAAAATTGTTTTGAATTATTTATAACTCAGCCTGGTAAGTTAGTGTCACATATTAAGAAGGTTATTACATTAGAACACTATTTACAAGTATTCTCCCAGATACTAAAGCAATCACAATGATCACATTTACTCAGCTCTTTTATGATGCCAATTATTTTAATATGCTTACTCCTGAAACTACTGACTATAACATCCAGTTCTGTAAATGGACAATGAAGTCAATTTTCTTCCTGTAAAAACTATCAAATATGATTTACCTTCCTTTAGAAAACTGGTACAAATGTTATGAAAATTCCCATGTTTTCCTAGACCTCAGACATGTATGGGATTTTAATTTGAGTTATTTATACATTGCTCCATTTTTCCTAGTATAGCACAAAACAGAAATTGCACATTCAAGTCATACTACATATCCATGTATGCAGAATTACTATGCATTTGTTGATTCAGGGTTCCGCTGAAGATTTTGTTGCACAAAATATTTCCTACACAATTTAAGTTTCAGACAGTTTAAGAAGTTTCAGACAATCAAGAACTGCACAACTACATAATTGACACCTAAATGATCCCAATGAGATGTTTTACATGAATCAAGACAGCAAACCAGGTCCCATTTTCAAATTTGGGTGCCTAAAACAATGAGGAACTGCTTTAAACAACATTTTTTCAGCAGCATTTCTAAAAAAAATCAGACCTTGTAGCAAAAGCCTTCATAAGCATTTATAGTTGAATTTTGTTAATTTTTATTTCAATGCTCTAAGACATTCAAATTTGAATGTTTTGGCTTATGTTTTTCCTTTTCTGACTATGAATATAATCTTTGTGCATAAGTGCTAGCAAAGCAACTCTGAAGCTCTGAAGTTTTAAAAAGATCATTTACATGGGTTTTTTACAACTACTGTGTCTGTAGAACCACCAACCCACTGTGCTTTGACAGTTCACTTAATTTAAAGTTCACTTAACTTAAAAGGATGTTTTGTAAAACTGAATTTCAAATTTTAAAGACACAAAGACCCACTAATTTAGTTGCTTCTAAGAACCTAGAAAGACAGTACTTTCTACTTTATTCAGATGAAGAAGTGCAGCCCAGTCACACACAGAGGCACAAAAGTGCCATCTGACTTTACAGGCTACTATGACTCACGCTTTGACCAGCACAGATTTTACCTCATCTACCTCTAGATAAGCACATGTCTGCATGTGAGCTACATACTGTAATCAACCTTTATTGTCAATGGAAACAATTAAAGACTATTTAGGACATGAATAACCTGTCTCTCTGGTGGGTGACTGCTTCAGATGTAGATACCTATGAATTAGGTATCTATACTTGATCAGACTAATCCCACCCATAACAGCAATTAGTGTTTAACCTTTAGGTATTGTGCCTTCTGGTGCACTGTGTAATTGCAAGGGACACTGCTGCAGTCTCTTTTAATAAGGCTATGAGACTATTTCTAATTGCTAAGTGTCTTTTTTGAGGAAGAGAATAGGCTAGCAGCCAGTGGAGAAGAGAAGCAGAGTGATGCAAAAAGTTTAGAGAGACAAGAGAAGCATGCACTGTATCTGGACATAAAGTAAAACAGCAATAAACAGTAATTTATTCACTTGTCTTAGATGATGAACATCCAGATGAGACTTTGAAGGCTAAAAGGCAGTGCATGTCCTTTCTGAACTAGTCAGTAAAACCATCACTGTCTCAAGCATATATCTCTTACAGGTCCTCTTCAACCACAACACGTGTCAGATGTCACTCAAGCTAGATACTTCTAGATGTAAAAGATAAAGAAGTCTTGGCAGTGCATTCTCAGTGAAGTTTCCTTAATTTGAAATAGCCCAGATCTAATGCCCTTGAGGGCATGCTGCAAGACATATCTTTTTCAGAGAGCTGCTGAAGCGGCAAACTTGAGCCAGGGGTGATGTACAGGAAAATGGAGAAACTTTCATCTTCATTATTTATCTGCTGAATGGTGATTGAATATTATGAGATGTTGTAGATTGCTACTAATTTCAACACACTGATTGGTTCTCTTTTTTTAAATACTTATCAAGAACGTCTAATGTGTTAAATGGAAGTCTTTTATCACTTTACAATTTAAAATCAGCAATAAATATGGATACTCCTGCAAGACTACGGCTGAAGTGTTGGTACATGAAAAGAAAAATGTACCTCTAACATGACAAAAATTTGTTACTAGCATATTATATAGCCTAACATGGCAAGCTAAGATATATTTTTTACTTTCCATTTCATTTTCTGTACTCTACCTATCTTTTGATCTGGCAAATACTTACATGTATATTTAACCACCCAAAGACTCTTCCTAAGCTCTAAAGCTATGTTTATTTTACTAAACTGAGAAACATTCCCAAGTTCCCTTGTGCAAGTATACAATACAACCCTATTCGGACTCCAGAGAGGAGAAGAGGGCAGTAAGATGAGCATTGTCTTCTCCACGTGTGAACACGCACACAAGTGCGCATACCCATGCGCACATGCACAGAGTGGCTTCTACAGGAAGAAAGCCTGCACGGTCACTGCGTACTTTTCCCATGTGCTGTGGACATGAGGGCACCCAGCAGCTCAGCGGGTGGGTGGACTCAGCCTGAAACTGTTTGCATGACTGGAGTTAAGCACATACATTTTCAGCGCTAACTGCAGTGAACTGGAGGTTTTGTTTGTGAACATTAGCTATTAAAATCCATAGAGTCATTAGTATCTTTTCCCATTTTTACCCTAAGATTAAAAAAAATTTTGCATGAGGTTCACTATTTTCTTTCTATTAGTAGAGTGAGTATCTAACATATTATGAGCTACTGTAAGTGAACAGTAACACAACTTTCAACCACAGATACCTGAAAAGTTTTTCTTTTAAAAGTTCGCTTTTACCTTTCCCAAAAGATCATCCCAGATGGTTGGAATACAGTTTTGAAAAAGGACTTTTGTGAAGAGGAAAATTAAAGAAATTAGATAAGTTAACAGGATAGCATATTACATGTTTAAGACGTTGCTGCTTAAAAAGAAATGTGAATCTGTAGACACATCTTAATCATAGTTCTCTATTTCACCATGTTAATGTATTTGGAAGCCATTAGCTTGTTAAAAAAATGAATTTGTACAGTGAAAATGCTATTTTAAGTATTATGTCTTTCTAATTAACTATTCTCCCTTCTAAAGTAGCATCTGTGAAAGAAAAGAGCTCATTCAGGTAGGACTTCTTTTCCATGGTGTCTGCATTACTGCCAGCATACTGAACTAAGAGTCATCAGGCTGAGCCATCTGTACACTTACTCCTGTAGGTCCACAGATTGCTGTACCTGCTGTATTAAACTTCACGTGGTTTTATGGGTCATGTGCAAGGGCCTGGAGGAAGGCAAAAAGAGAAGAGAAGCAGACAAATAAAGAACATCTAAACAATACTAGATTTATTTATTACTAACTACACTTAGTAGAAAACTGTAAACTCCTCCAAACTGTAGAATTTGACCCTCAATAAAATAAATATTGGGATGTGTGTATGTTTGTTTTGTTGCTAAGATTTTGATGGATTTTATTTTTTGTTGCTAAGATTTTTATCTGGACCTTCATTTGGACCGATTTCTACAAAGACACCATTGTAAGATGGATCAAGATACATTCAGGAATATCAAGAATATTCAAGTTAACAGCTTCAGAATTACAAATTAATGGCGACAAAAGAAAAACTTTTTTTCTTTCATGTTGCAGAAGTACTGAGCTATTTTTGCTAGAGTTTTCCAAAATGATTCATCCTAGAGTAGACATCTGGCATGGGGTGTATCAGCCTGAACAGTTTAAATATGGCAATTATAATGAATTCAAAACAGGGTTTCAAAGGGAAAAGTTTTGGTCAACCCTAGCTAAAAGCATTTAGTGGAACTAAAATAATAAGAATCTGTAAAATTAGAAACTGTATAGCATATAGTTGAATAGACCTGTATGGTTTCCTCAAGGCCTATTCATGTGTATATAATTAGAGTATTTGGTTAGAAAACTGCTTTTGCAAAAAATATTTAAGCAAAAAACTTTAAAAGAAAAAAGAATAAAACAAAACACAACAGTGAAAGCTGTCACTTTTTAGAGCACAGCATATCTGCTCCTTCTAAATTTATTTCCTGAGTTCAAAAGACAATCATTGACTAATTATCTGCCAAATGCAGTACTATTGTTTGAATTTTAGGCATCTTTACTAAGTTGAAAAACGCTTCTATTTCCTTAATGGCTTCTCTAAACTTCATTATTTTGAACCATTTTGTAATACACTACATAAAAGCTCCTGGATACAATAAAAAAAAAGAATTTTCCATTTATCTTAGGAGTCAAAAGCATTTTAAACTTTAACACAACAGTGCTATGAGCTGATTTTCAATGGAGAGAGTTTCTCTCTGAATCTATAGTGACTGAAAAAACTAAGAGTAAGGACTTGGAACCATTAATGCACGTAATTTTCAATTTGTGAAAATGTACAGTTAGTTTTGTAAACTCAAAATTTTTACAGTTACAAGCATTCATCAGTTTCACTGTGTCTCCTGTCATACTAATCACATATACAGCTATGCTTTGGGAACTTCTAGATCTTTTCTGAAATAGTAGCTCCTTTAACCAATACATTACCCTTTTACTCACATTAACTTCTTGTTTATTAGAAAATTATGAAGCTTTTGAACAGCTAATGTTTATCTTGATATCCAGACCTTGTAGACTGGAAATAATGCCTGTGTTTGTGAGATTCAGAAGACTTATTTGGAATGCCATACATGTCAATTTGTGATATACAGCTCTGTAGCAGAAGTTGGTTACTTCTAGTATCCAGGATAATTTTTTTCCCAAAATATTAAGACACTCTTCAAAGATAGACTAAAATTCCCTGACAGGACTATCAACTTAAGCAGAAGACCATAACTAAAATAATGACTTGTTTACTTGTGAGTCCTCTAGGCAAAAATCAGTACATGTTTTTCACACTGAAATAGGAAGAAAGGCTATGAAAGTGAGTTGTGTTGGTTTGGATTGATTTGGTTTTACCTGGTAGATACTTATGAAATATTTCCTCTATGAAATAATAATCTAAATGTCTCTCACAAATCCTTAGCACTTTTGCTCAGCTGATATTAAGGCTCTTGAACTGAAAGAAATAAGATGACTGCCTCTCCCAATTTAAAAAGGGGAAACATCAACAGAAAAACCTATTTACTGGAGCTATAGTGAATCAGCATACTACACTATGTAGGAAATGAATTTTAATTTTCACAAAATTGCTTAGTAGGTTGGTTTGCTCAGCCAAGTAATTCTCCTGGTTAATAGCTTTTCAGAAGATTTTGCCATTACAGATATATAGGAATCCATATTCTGCAATAAAAATACAAATGTTTCTTAATTCAAGACCTGGTTAAAGCAATTTTGGTACAGATGTAACTACTACAGCATTTTTCCAGCGATTAAGGTGTTAGGTGGATCCCTTATGATTTAAAATGGATCCAAAATATTCAAGATACGATTCCACAAGAAAAGTCGTTAGGCTTTTTCTATCTTAATCCATTGATATTTAAATATTTTATGGCAGCCTCCACATATCGCAGAAGTACATTATATTTTTACAGTGCTATTAAATCATCTGTGAAACATCCTCATGGAAAGCTTTGCAGAATCTCAGCTACTGAAAACTAGGAAATAATTGTGCCATCCTTTCATCTATATAGGAATATAAAGGGAAAAGATTGATTACTAATTATTTTTAGACATCAGGATATCTGAAAAGCTTTCATACTGGCATCTAGATTTTGAATGTTAATTTCCTATGGTTTTCTTAATATCTTTAAGCATAGGAGAAATTTTGTCTCTCCCAGGGATACAGTTCTATAATCCCAGTGTGTGCTTTTACTTCCACCTTCAAATGTTCTTTTGAGTTTATATTCAGACTTCATCTAATCCTAAAGTAGACATCCAGTGTGGGCCAGAAAGGCATTATGTGTGCCTCAGGTGATTAGCTCAGATGTGGACTTCTGTGCTGTAGGTGTTTAAAGTTAGATAAGACAAATACTTCTCTGAAACAGGCTTTCTAGGTTCTCAGACATTAAGAGGAAGCAATTTTTCCTGCAATTTGCTGCTGAATAAACAATCACAGAGTTGATTCTTCTGAGCATTGTGATACAACAGAATATATACATATATATCATGTGCATAAAACCATATGTTGGGTTTCCACAGTAAAATGAAAGCATCCAAGATGTTTTCATTATGTGTTTTAAACTAGGGCACTGAGTTTTTTTTTCTTTCAGCTGCATTTTGCTGACAGCGATGTCAACAGTATTTTGAAATGTAAGGTTTGTTTAAGCAAGTGATGATACCTACATTTCATAAGAATTCAAGCTACACGCAAATCTGTTCCAGGAAAATAGCCTTTTAAACCAGCACAAACTGGCAAAGCTTTTCTTGCATTATTAAAAAACTTTTTGTATGCCTTCATTTTTCCCAGTTTCTTCTCCTTTCCCATGCATTTTTGATTAAATGTAAACCATTCAGTAATTATAAATGGCTTTGATGTGAGGTGCTCTTTGCTCATACATTTGCTTCATATATTTGCTGATCTGGGCGAATTTTGGATATTAATGCCTATTTTCTTTTCATGTATATGAAACAAGTGGCCTTTTTTCCTACCAGTTTCTTTAATATTGTTTGCTTCCAAATAATGAGCTTAGCTTTCTCAATATTATAATATTTTGAATACTACCCATCTTTATAACATTTTTCCTCATATGCTGTCATTTTCACTTGCAAGAAGTCTCAAAGAATATTTCACTGTTTTCTCATTTCAGTAGCACAGTACAATTTCAGTCAATCTGTTTGCATGAATTATTGCTTATCAAGGGAACAGAAAATCAGTCATTAACTCCTGAAATTGCTTAGGTTATGTAATACAATTTTATTTTAACTAAGAAACGTAGAGCGTTTCAAGACACAAATGCCCTACCAAAAATGCCTCAAAACTTTTCTAAGGTTTTGTAATTTCCCCAGTGGTGACTACAATAATCTTATTTGACTTTAGGTAATGCACTTCAAATCAGGTTTCAAGTTTTCTGCCAGTGTAATGGCAATAACAATGCCTCATTTCCCTTGTAAAACATTCTGGGGGCAACATGTTAAAAGTCAGTCAAGAAGCAATAATCAACAGTAATAAATTATTATCAAAAGCAATAGATGTCATCCACACAAATTGATGTAAAAACTCAACATATTATTAATTTTTTTCACTGCTAAAATAATTTACCAGGAGTTTTAATTTGGAAATTTCAAATTGTTTTATCTCAGTTTGGCAAGAAATATTCTTCCCCAGAATTGCTATAGTACCTTTTAAACATTGTTATCCAGGTATCTTGACTATTTAATTATGTCCCTCTAAGGACAGTTTTATTGGCGAGGTTTACATTTCCTTCCACAATATGCTCATAATTCATCACAACAATTCAACCTGAAGTTTCTCAGGTATATCTGCCTGCAATTCATCATCAGGAGCAACAACAAATAGCCCCTTCATCTCGTCCCTCAAAGCCGCATCCGTCAATATTGCTTACTAAGACACAACCTGAAATTAAGAATTCCATTCATTATTTCTTTCAATATGAACTGAGAAAAGCTTTTAGGAAATTTTATTTTTATAACCCTTCTCACACTTCCTTTGGCACTTTTTTTAGTCTAAGTCAATAAAAGAGATTCCAGAAGTCCAAAACAAAAATTATCAGAATTCTCTGACTGAATACTCAATTTACATAGTCCTAGTGTGGAGCACTTTTAAAATGTTAGATACTTTGGGAGAATTAAATGGAGGAATAGCTCTTTGGTATCCTGGTTGTCTTAGTTTTAAGTGAAGAAAGCTGCCTATTACTGTCATGTTTTGCCCAGAATGGCAAAAGTTTGGCTTCTACAGAGCTTTCCTACAGAAAGTCTTGTCTTTTCCTTAAGTGATACTCAAACAGGACTTTGTGTATCTAAAATGACACAGCTAAAATGACAGTCATATATCCTAACTTTGGGCATCTAACTTAGGAGCTTAAGGATGCCAACTCATCTGCCAGATTTAGAGTAATTTAAAAGCTATCCATTTAAATCAGCCATTGTACTGGGGCTTGGGGAGGAGAGTCTGAAGTTATGTATCTAAAACTATTTTAATTTATCTTAAAGAGTGGTGTAACTAGCTTAGACTGAGGCCAGCTGGATTGTATCTAAAATTAGGTGCTTAGCTGCTTTCAGGCATTCTGAGTCATCCTCTGAATCACCCTGTTCTTCAACACTGGACATATACACCGAATAGAGACAAAGAAAAATAAATATTCATCTTTTAAATACTTGAAGTCATGGCAAATAGATACACATCTGAGTAATCTCATGTAGGTGGCATTTAGTCACTTTCCCATAGAGACTGTGGCTTTGGTGGTATCATCAATGAAGCATGTGACTCTGGGAGTAGAGGAAATGAGATGCTTCATCACATCTATTTGAGGTTCCTGATAGATTTGTACCTTCCAGATAGAGGACATCTGAGAGGAAAATTCAGTGGTACCTGTGACCTGTGATTCCAGGGCTACAGTGACAAGGAGCAATCCACAGAAGTAGGCACAGCTAGCTGTGTGGTCCTGTAGCACTGGCAGTCAACTGTTTTTGTAAGATCAGTAGTGGATCACATAATTGCTTATTTTTTTTTCTTATTTTCAGTATTGCTGGCTTCATTTTATCATTTCATGAAACATAAGTTTTGGCCATTGTTCATATGTACAACAAAGAAAGAATAAACCTCAATCAAAAATGCTATCAACATTTAAATTACCTAGTTAATAGGGTTTCTCTATGTGGGAAAACTAAAATAAATAATATCTTTCATCATTACTGTGACAGTATTCCAATCTGAAGAACATGAAACTCTCTTTAAGCAACATCTCTTCAGAGAGACTCTGTACAGACCATGCTGGAGAGGATTACTTGTTTTTTTCTTGTGTTCAAGTAGTGTCCCTAATATGACAAGAACTACATCCTGATAAAATTCACAGAACCAATTTCAAGTGAATCATTATGGAAACAAAGACTTACTATTTAGATTTGCCACAGTTCATACACATTTAAGCTGTTTGAAACAGGCATTAACCAAAAAATCCTGTAGCAGTGAGTCAATTAAAATAAAAGATCGATACAATTTGGAAGTTAAATATGTATATAAGCGTGGTTGCATGGTTGTATTAAGCCTAATTGTTATTAATCGGTTAGATCTTTTATAATAAAAGCCATATATAGTTCATTACAAACAGAAATAATAAAACTTGGAATGGCAATATTAGATTGACAATTCCATTAACACCAGCAGGTCTCTTACATGGGTGCACTGTCTACTAAGGGAAGGACCAAAGGTACATGGAGTCTTTTGTTATCTTCCATAATATCAATTGGAGGAAAACTATAAACTATTTAAAAAACCAAAACAGTCGTCTTGTGCACAGAATAAAACTATTTAAAGAGAAGAATGGCTCTGTGCTCATTAGGCATAAAAACAGATTTCAGATAAGGATTGTGGAATATTGCCAAATTAACACATATCTGTACTTAGGATAACATTGAAGTCCCACATTTGCTCAGAAAGAACTGGTAGAAAGACCACGGTGAATTTCAGTAGTGTACCTTTCAGTTTCAGTTTAAAGTTGTTTAGAAAATACTTCACGTTATGAACAATGAAGATCAAAGGTATCAAAGTGTTTTAGTACACTAGGCCTTTTTTCCCCACCCGAGAGACTAATGTTCACTTCTGATTTATGATACACATTAAATTAGTTTGGTAGTGGTCTCCATTTATTTTCTTGTCTATATATGTCCAGATCCCAAAACCACTAAGTAATTTTGTGTGATTGGCAAGCTTTGCTCAGGAGAAACTCTGGACAGGAAAAGTGCATTGCAGGTCACTACTGATCTGAACTGGCAGAACTTAATAGAGAAAGCTCATAGTGTTTGCCTGTACATGAGTCTAAGCAGAAACATTAATGATCAATCAGAAGGCTCTGAATTCACCGTAGAACTTTTTGACCAAAACTTACGGTATTTTCCCTGTTATTAAAGTCTCTTGGCATTCCAGCTGATTTCAGTAGACTCATGTTAACACAATAAGAGAAAATTGCTTTAAGACACATTCATAAAAGCAGCATACTTTTGCTCTCTGTTAGGTTTTGCTACTTTTGATACTGGCATAAACGGTATTCTGCTATTTATAAAACAAATGCAGCAGATGTCATCTAGTGTTGTAGTGAGATTTTTTTGTTCTTTTTATTCTTGATTGTACCTTTAATTTATCTGTAGTCTTCCAAGGTCTATTTCATTTTCCAGTTCTGGGAAAGTGTGCTTCATGGTTTTGTGAGTTTTCTCTTGCAGGTTTTTGGCCCAAATACCCTAGAAGAACAGTTTTCTATCTACCTTATCTAATACCCAAGGCATTTTGAAATAGTATCTCTTGGCTTAAATTTTCAAGTTCATTTAAATTTAAATATTAACGATTATTTAGTTTCTAAAGTTCAACCAGTCTTTGTGGACAGCATTTCTCATTAACTGAATAACTCCAGCAAAAATCAGGAACTCATAGTTACCTACAATCTTAAAGTGCTTGGCCCAGTTCTAATCTTCTGTATGTCTTGTTTATCTTTCAGAAAAGGTTTGTCTATTTTAAGTGTTTGCCAGTGTAAAAGATGTTAATCTCCCATTGACTGGCAAAGCTTTTCTGTCCTTCAAGTGGATCTGCTAATCTTATTACACAGGTAAAGGAGCCATTACCAGACAAGAAGGAGTTTCAGAAAATCCATGTTTCAGCACAGCAGCCTGACCAGTGTGTTCAAAGATGCTGCTGAGCATGAAGCCATCCTCATCACACTCTGCATTGATAGACAGGTAGCTCTGCATAGTTAGAATGTTTTTATTTTAATTGTATGTCTATAATCAGCCCTTGCCCTTGAGTACGTTTTGTCTATACAAAATATCGCATTCTCTCCATAAAGTGTATTACAAAACATATTAAGATTTTCTTGCAGTCAATTTATGACACAGAAAATTACTCTTTTCTTCTATTGGAAAGGACAGATGTAGCAGCTAATTTATGCAAAATCATTACCTGCTTTTGGATGCAATGAATATGGCTGTGAGAGAACCCCTGTCAAAATTCTCCTTGTAGGACTAAAAGTGTCATGTCAGAAAGATGTGGTGTGGTCACTAGTTTTCCCTTTGTCACAAACAGGAAACATAGGACTTGTGATAATGAAACAAATACTTGTTTCACTCTCTTCACTTGGAATTGAGGTTATTAAAAAAGGATGATACAGGATGAAGTTTTCAGTGAATAATTAATGTGAGAAATCTGAATTTGTATGTGAGAGAGAGCACCATTTTTTTTAATTGCTAAACTCTCAAAAGACTTCTAAAGCAGCACATCATCTCAGTAATAACAAAAAGCTTTCCAGAGACCAGACGTATTTTTCAGTATCAAAAATCTTTCTTCTTTCTTCCAAGGAAAGACTGACTATCTTAAATCTCACTGTTTTCAAAATTCTACCTGTAGCTACCACTGCTATTGCATCTTTTCTTCTTTAGAGGAAAGCAACAACAAGAAGAATATGATGTGTACAAAGTAGCAGATAATGCTGCACCTTTGTGAACAATTAAAATAAATAGACAATTTAAAAACTATGTTTCAATGCTGGCAAAGCAGATAAGCATTTAGTGGGATACTTAACCCCTGCTTCTCCAGTATCATGACACATATCTGTATTTTTTGAAAACCTATTTACATCTGCCCTAAGCTTGCCTACAGAAAGAATTTGGTCTCCCAGCACCAGTAACACAGCCACAGGTTTATCTAGGGGGACAGTTGTTGAAATGCTTGTGTTGCCACTGGCATGCGCCATGTGTAGTGAAAAAGCAACATGAGCAAGAAGATGTAGGTCTGAAGGAAAACAGACCCACACAATGTGGTGACGCAAGTGGAGAAGCACCTAGTTCAACTGGAGAAATAGCACAGAGCAGAAACTGCCAAAAGGCTAAACACAGAAAATGCTTTATGCAATGTTAGCAATGGCAAAATATCTACAGAGCTGCGCTAAGTAAAATTTTCCCCTTCCCACTCATACAATTTGTGGAGCACGTACTGGCAATCATGTTCAGCAGCTTACAGAGAGCAACTGAATTAGAGCACCTACCATTCATCTAGGAAAGGGACTCTCAAAACTCCATCTTTGACTGTTTATGAGCAAAGATGGGTGCAAAAAGCAGATTTGCCTGTGCAAAAAGAATGTATATCACTGTCGACCATGTAAATGGATATATTTCTCAGGTAAATATGTAGTAGAAGAGTTTAACTGTAAGAATTCCACAGATTTTACAGGTGCCTTTGAAATGCTCTGTCTGATGATAAACTGCAGTGTTTCTAAGAGGTTTGAAATAATAGGCAAGATGTGTATGAATTGCAAAAGTTAAAGTCAAAGGTATTTATTTTTAAATATACAACCCCCTTTGTCTTCTGACTTGTTTCTATTTCTTTCAATCTTGAAGCTTTTCATTATAAATTTTCCACATGTTGTATGTATTTTGACTTCTGCATTGTTTTCCTGTCAAGACTAGATGCTGAGATTTACAAATTTCAAATATTTCCTTAGAAATAAGAAAGAAAATAATAAATAAAAATAAGACTCTGAAGTCTTACATGAAGAAAAGTTAGACATGTTGCACTAGACTATAATACCCAAAAGTCATAGTTTTCATGATGTACAGGGGGGTCTCATATCTTCTGGTAATCAACAGTAGTTTCCTGTATGAATGACAATAAATTTGTGAATGCATACAATAATGCTTAAGAAATTACATAAAAAATGTTATATTTTTTAATCTGATACTCAACATGAAAAAATTGTATAACAATAAAAACCCTAGCATAACGTATTGCTGTGAGTTGAAATAGTGTAATGATGGAGGAAGAATAGACAAATTACTTTTAATATCGTGGTAAGATATGACAGCAATTATTAGGAATGTTCAGGCCCATTCCTTAGCTACCTCTTTTGTTACATATCTAACTTGTTTTTAAATTTCTGGAAAATTTAGATATAGAGCTTTATATATACTTGGACAAAAATAAGCAAGATTGTACATGTATTAAAGCTGTCTTCAGATGCTACATTTTTTATTGCACCAATTGGACCCTTACATTTGAGTATAGCAATGCAATACAAATACATAAGTAAACCAATGTATGAATATATATGCAAATAATATGCTAGTCAGGATTGCTGCTGTTCAAAGGAGAAAACCTAATCCTTTGCAAGGAAATTCTATCTCTGCTAACTGATTGACTTTTTGGTTCCACTTCCTCTGTTCTTATTGAAGGAGATTTTTCTGGAGCATCTACAGCTTTGTGTTACACAAAATGGAGAATTGTTAAGGTACAGCTTTCCTTTCTTTTTGGCTAATTTAAAAAATAATTTCTTGCCAGCATATATTACCAGTCATGTTAAAAATAATTATGTTTATGAATGCAGATTAGACATTAGTCAAAGACTGAAGACATAGAATAGCATTAATATAATGCCTCAAAATAGTTATAGATGTAGCAAAACAGAACAAAGGTAAAACTATTTAAGAAGTAGCAGTATAGGGATAGCTTAACATTCTAGAAAGTACACAGACACACAAGAGTTGAAAATGTGTCCCCTTTGATGCATCTTTATAGTATAATCAACTGCAATTCTCAAGACAGTTTAATCAGAAATGATTTTTCATAGCCTAAAGTCTAAAAGAAATCCTCATACCAACTGTTGATTCTTCTAAAGTGCAACTGGACAGCATAAAGGGGAAAGAATAATGTGCTCCAGTGTAGTACATTCTAAAATATTTTACGGCAGATGAAGTTTTCTCTGGAATAACTAGATTACAGATTACATCCTTTTAAATTTTATTTTCTTTTATGTTATGGCCCTTCCTTGTAAAAAGCACATGGAAAAGATTTTAATTTGATGATAGAATGCACAACATCACATCACTTATTACAGGCAGAGAATTTAGCAGTTTCTAGAGTTAAGATCGCCCGATGGCTTCTATTTTAAAACCCAATTTTCCAATCCATTCCATATACGTTTGCCAAAATATAACCTTAGGTTAAAAGCATCATTATTATCAGAATTTTTACCATTATTATTATCAATATTATGAGAAACAGAATTTCACAAGTAGAGTTCTGCTATTTCTCAGAAAAAGATTGGGTAAATGTTCCTGAGATGTTTCAGTGCCTATACTCTATAAAGGCATGAAGATCACTTTATTTCATTTCTACAAAAATCTTCCTAAAAATATTTTAATAGAAGTTTCCTTCTCTGCACTAAATATAGTATTTATCATGAGGCAGCATAGAAAATATTGGTTTGCACATTTGTACGTTTTTGGAGCAATCATCTCTGTGAACATTTTCTGAATGCTTAAATATGAAAACTTAATAGTCGTTAAACGTACTGTCTCACATGCAATTATGTAAAATCGTTTAGGTGGGAAAAAAAAGTTAATTATCTTCTAATATTTTTATCTCATGAATGGCTTTTCCATTCCTATTCTATAGGTGGGCTATTAACTAGTTTTGGTGACTTATGACCTGGATTTATTGAAATGCACTTTATTTATTCATACTGCATACCACCCATCTTCAAACTATTGTAAACAAGGCGTTAATAGAGTTGTGGGACCACCACTTCAGATAGCCTGTTCCCAAGGCAACGAGGCCAGAGCACGTTATCCAGAGAATTACTACAGAAATGGCTAAAGCACAGGCCACTGTCTGCTTCGTGGGGTTCCCACAGGAAAGCGGCAGGGGAACTAAGGCCACCAAAGTGGACACATTCATGCTTCAAGCTTGGAGAGGCAAAAATGTCCGTACAGGGTTTTGTCTGTGTGCTTCAGACTAGTGAAATCAGTTAGCCTTCTACTATGGTACTGCCATTGCCAGTAACAGACTGTAAGCTTTTTAATGAGTTTGTGAGGCCTCAGGACTGATGCTTGTCAGGTCTTCTTTGTCTGAGCTTTTCTTGACCTGCCTGCTGCTCTCTGTGACTTGGTTTAGCTGTGGCCGTAATTTCTTTAAATGATCAGGTGTCCAAAGCTAACTTGTTTTAATTTTGTCTAGCTTGGCATGTTATAAAACTCAAAAATTTATACAGATAGCAGTTTTGAGAAATTATTCTATGTAGAGTGAAGTATTTACAACTCTACCTATGCAATGTAGAGAAAGGCAGGCCTGGCACAGCAACGCAAGTATTGAGAAGGGCAGACAAGGGATGTGGTACAAGGGGGCACAGGCACGGGCTGGTAAAAGGTAAGGCATAGACTTGACCATCACTAAGATGGGACATCTTGCAGGCATAAAACACACACCAATGATCAGTTAAAGAAATACAGACCTGGTGGTGAACAAAACTGGTTTTAGCTGTAATAAAGAAAGTAAAGGAATGGTATCTATTGTGTATAAAAGGCACCATATATGGCAAAGTCAGATGTAATTTCCAAATGTAAGTCTTCAAACCAACAAAAAAAGAAAAATGTATAAAGATGTGTTAGTAAAAACATTTTAAAGAACCAAACAAACAAAAACTAAAACACCGAACAAAAAAAACCTACCCTACAAAGAACCTAAGGCAATGACAAAGAAACCATCAACATGAACACCATGTCCCTCCCACCAAAGAACTCCAGATGCTCACAAATTGCTGTAACACTCTGCCATCACCAGAGCGAAACTACCTACCTTAGAACCTGTAGAAGCATGGGAAGGGCAAGCATAACACCAGGTAGAAGAGAAGAATTTAAGTGTGTGTATGACAAATTTAACTCCTTTCTTTTTTTTTTCCTGAACAAATGTATCTGGACTAATAATGATCAGACTCTTAAGATTTCAGTTATACTATTTGTTTACTTTTACATAAAGTGTGCTGTTTCTTTGCCTATGAGCAATATTTTGAGCACTAGAACTAAAGACCCATTGACTATAGTGATACATACATGAAAAACAGTCTGATTCCCCTCATTCAGGAGGCCAATAGGTACTCTTATAATTCTGAATTGTATCTGGTTTTGACTAACTGGAAGATGTGTAGTTCTTTCCTCCTGAACTGTGATAAATAGGTTCTTGCGTTTCATATGTTTGTGAGAAGGAAAACATTGGACACCAGTCTATCTTGATTTATTTCTAATAAACTAGCCACAAATATGGGTAATATAATTTAGGATGACAAGGCAATTTACTTCTTTTTCCTGTTTTATGTTTCTTAGTTTGAGCACGAATCAAAAGTCAAATGGAGTCATTGAGGATAATGATCCTTCTCAGGGGCAAAATTCACTGCAGTTACTTAAAGACCAGGTAATTATGTTTGAAAAAGCATGGAATGAATTTCAGGCCCCAGTTCAACAGCAAGTCCCATACCAACACTACAGTCCCTGGGCTATCACAACCTAAATTGATAGCCCAAGGAGCTATTATAGTCTCTTCCATGGCACTTAAGAAGTTTTCCTTTCTCTTTACCTTCTTGTGAAACTACAAAATTAGCCGTCAGCTTCTTACCTTTATCCTTATGGACCTGAGACTGGTTGTGAAGTAGCATGATAAAACATGTACTAAACCCAGTGTTCAAATGCAAATTTTCTAAATAAATATGGTACCTTGTAAGAATACAGATAATGTTCCAATAAAACAGAATCTGAAATATTCTAGATAGGATTTATTAAACTATACTAGAAAGAGAATTGTTCTTTGAGCTAAGAATGTTTTTTCTTTTCTTTTTCTAATGAAGTTCTGCCACAGACTTAGTTCCCATGACCACTTCTCTTGAGTGACTATTGGAACCCCAAATTCATCAGCCCTATGTAGAAGGTAGTCTGAAACAGTCACCCTTCTCTTGAACTTTGGTCCACAGTAAATTGGTCACAAATAACTACTAATATGAATATAGATCAAAGTTATTACCTTTTGTTATGGTTTAACCAGCCTGAAAGGGAAGGACAGGTGGTGTCTGTAGGACCCTGGAGGGTCAGAGATCAGTATTGTTCCCTCCCCTTTCCGGCCACAGTCTATAAAACCCGAGGTTTTCGCGGGGTTTTCCTGGCTTTCCTGGGCTGCTTCCTGTCGCATCTCGGGACGGCTGGGCCTAGCTCCACGTGCTCGGCAGCATCCACCACCATCCA